>NC_134358.1:562458746-562518746 GCF_048569485.1 Anomaloglossus baeobatrachus | reverse complement strand
GGCAGACTGACGCTGAGCGACGTCCCTGTCCAGAGGCAGACTGACGCTGAGCGACGTCCCTGTCCAGAGGCAGACTGATGCTGAGAGACGTCCCTGTCCAGAGGCAGACTGACGCTGGGCGACGTCCCTGTCCAGAGGCAGACTAACGCTGGGCAATGTCCCTGTCCAGAGGCAGACTGACGCTGAGCAACGTCCCTGTCCAGAGGCAGACTGACGCTGGGCGACGTCCCTGTCCAGAGGCAGACTGACGCTGAGAGACGTCCCTGTCCAGAGGCAGACTGACGCTGAGAGACGTCCCTGTCCAGAGGCAGACTGACGCTGAGCGACGTCCCTGTCCAGAGGCAGACTGACGCTGAGCGACGTCCCTGTCCAGAGGCAGACTGACGCTGAGAGACGTCCCTGTCCAGAGGCAGACTGACGCTGAGAGATGTCCCTGTCCAGAGGCAGACTGACGCTGAGCGACGTCCCTGTCCAGAGGCAGACTGACGCTGGGCGACGTCCCTGTCCAGAGGCAGACTGACGCTGGGCGACGTCCCTGTCCAGAGGCAGACTGACGCTGAGAGACGTCCCTGTCCAGAGGCAGACTGACGCTGAGAGACGTCCCTGTCCAGAGGCAGACTGACGCTGGGCGACGTCCCTGTCCAGAGGCAGACTGACGCTGAGCGACGTCCCTGTCCAGAAGCAGACTGACGCTGAGCGACGTCCCTGTCCAGAGGCAGACTGACGCTGAGCGACGTCCCTGTCCAGAGGCAGACTGACGCTGAGCGACGTCCCTGTCCAGAGGAAGACTGACGCTGAGAGACGTCCCTGTCCAGAGGCAGACTGACGCTGAGCGACGTCCCTGTCCAGAGGCAGACTGACGCTGAGCGACGTCCCTGTCTAGAGGCAGACTGACGCTGGGCGACGTCCCTGTCCAGAGGCAGACTGACGCTGGGCGACGTCCCTGTCCAGAGGCAGACTGACGCTGGGCGACGTCCCTGTCCAGAGGCAGACTGACGCTGGGCGACGTCCCTGTCCAGAGGCAGACTGACGCTGAGCGACGTCCCTGTCCAGAGGCAGACTGACGCTGAGCGACGTCCCTGTCCAGAGGCAGACTGACGCTGAGAGACGTCCCTGTCCAGAGGCAGACTGACGCTGAGAGACGTCCTTCACCAGAGGCAGACTGACGCTGAGAGACGTCCCTGTCCAGAGGCAGACTGACGCTGAGAGACGTCCCTGTCCAGAGGCAGACTAACGCTGGGCGACGTCCCTGTCCAGAGGCAGACTGACGCTGAGAGACATCCTTCACCAGAGGCAGACTGACGCTGAGAGACGTCCTTCACCAGAGGCAGACTGACGCTGAGAGACATCCTTCACCAGAGGCAGACTGACGCTGAGAGACGTCCTTCACCAGAGGCAGACTGACGCTGAGAGACGTCCTTCACCAGAGGCAGACTGACGCTGAGAGACGTCCCTGTCCAGAGGCAGACTGACGCTGGCCGACGTCCTTGTCCAGAGGCAGACTGACGCTGGGCGACGTCCTTGTCCAGAGGCAGACTGACGCTGAGAGACGTCTTTCACCAGAGGCAGACTGACGCTGAGAGACGTCCTTCACCAGAGGCAGACTGACGCTGGGCGACGTCCTTCACCAGAGGCAGACTGACGCTGGGCGACGTCCTTGACCAGAGGCAGACTGACGCTGGGCGACGTCCTTCACCAGAGGCAGACTGACGCTGAGCGACGTCCTTCACCAGAGGCAAACTGACGCTGAGAGACGTCCTTGGCCAGAGGCAGACTGACGCTGGGCGACGTCCTTGGCCAGAGGCAGACTGACGCTGGGCGACGTCCTTGGCCTGAGGCAGACTGACGCTGGGCGACGTCCTTGGCCAGAGGCAGACTGACGCTGGGCGACGTCCTTGTCCAGAGGCAGACTGACGCTGGGTGACGTTCTTCACCAGAGGCAGACTGACGCTGGGCGACGTCCTTCACCAGAGGCAGACTGACGCTGGGCGACGTCCTTGTCCAGAGGCAGACTGACGCTGAGATACGTCTTTCACCAGAGGCAGACTGACGCTGAGAGACGTCCTTCACCAGAGGCAGACTGACGCTGGGCGACGTCCTTCACCAGAGGCAGACTGACGCTGGGCGACGTCCTTCACCAGAGGCAGACTGACGCTGGGCGACGTCCTTCACCAGAGGAAGACTGACGCTGGGCGACGTCCTTCACCAGAGGCAGACTGACGCTGGGCGACGTCCTTCACCAGAGGCAGACTGACGCTGAGAGACGTCCCTGTCCAGAGGCAGACTGACGCTGGGCGACGTCCCTGTCCAGAGGCAGACTAACGCTGGGCGACGTCCCTGTCCAGAGGCAGACTGACGCTGAGAGACGTCCCTGTCCAGAGGCAGACTGACGCTGAGCGACGTCCCTGTCCAGAGGCAGACTGACGCTGAGCGACGTCCCTGTCCAGAGGCAGACTGACGCTGAGCGACGTCCCTGTCCAGAGGCAGACTGACGCTAAGAGACGTCCCTGTCCAGAGGCAGACTAACGCTGGGCGACGTCCCTGTCCAGAGGCAGACTGACGCTGAGAGACATCCTTCACCAGAGGCAGACTGACGCTGAGAGACGTCCTTCACCAGAGGCAGACTGACGCTGAGAGACATCCTTCACCAGAGGCAGACTGACGCTGAGAGACGTCCTTCACCAGAGGCAGACTGACGCTGAGAGACGTCCTTCACCAGAGGCAGACTGACGCTGAGAGACGTCCCTGTCCAGAGGCAGACTGACGCTGGCCGACGTCCTTGTCCAGAGGCAGACTGACGCTGGGCGACGTCCTTGTCCAGAGGCAGACTGACGCTGAGAGACGTCTTTCACCAGAGGCAGACTGACGCTGAGAGACGTCCTTCACCAGAGGCAGACTGACGCTGGGCGACGTCCTTCACCAGAGGCAGACTGACGCTGGGCGACGTCCTTGACCAGAGGCAGACTGACGCTGGGCGACGTCCTTCACCAGAGGCAGACTGACGCTGAGCGACGTCCTTCACCAGAGGCAAACTGACGCTGAGAGACGTCCTTGGCCAGAGGCAGACTGACGCTGGGCGACGTCCTTGGCCAGAGGCAGACTGACGCTGGGCGACGTCCTTGGCCTGAGGCAGACTGACGCTGGGCGACGTCCTTGGCCAGAGGCAGACTGACGCTGGGCGACGTCCTTGTCCAGAGGCAGACTGACGCTGGGTGACGTTCTTCACCAGAGGCAGACTGACGCTGGGCGACGTCCTTCACCAGAGGCAGACTGACGCTGGGCGACGTCCTTGTCCAGAGGCAGACTGACGCTGAGATACGTCTTTCACCAGAGGCAGACTGACGCTGAGAGACGTCCTTCACCAGAGGCAGACTGACGCTGGGCGACGTCCTTCACCAGAGGCAGACTGACGCTGGGCGACGTCCTTCACCAGAGGCAGACTGACGCTGGGCGACGTCCTTCACCAGAGGAAGACTGACGCTGGGCGACGTCCTTCACCAGAGGCAGACTGACGCTGGGCGACGTCCTTCACCAGAGGCAGACTGACGCTGAGAGACGTCCCTGTCCAGAGGCAGACTGACGCTGGGCGACGTCCCTGTCCAGAGGCAGAGTAACGCTGGGCGACGTCCCTGTCCAGAGGCAGACTGACGCTGAGAGACGTCCCTGTCCAGAGGCAGACTGACGCTGAGCGACGTCCCTGTCCAGAGGCAGACTGACGCTGAGCGACGTCCCTGTCCAGAGGCAGACTGACGCTGAGCGACGTCCCTGTCCAGAGGCAGACTGACGCTGAGAGACGTCCTTCACCAGAGGCAGACTGACGCTGAGAGACGTCCTTCACCAGAGGCAGACTGACGCTGAGAGACGTCCTTCACCAGAGGCAGACTGACGCTGAGCGACGTCCCTGTCCAGAGGCAGACTGACGCTGGGCGACGTCCCTGTCCAGAGGCAGACTGACGCTGGGCGACGTCCCTGTCCAGAGGCAGACTGACGCTGAGCGACGTCCCTGTCCAGAGGCAGACTGACGCTGAGAGACGTCCCTGTCCAGAGGCAGACTGACGCTGGGCGACGTCCCTGTTCAGAGGCAGACTGACGCTGAGAGACGTCCTTCACCAGAGGCAGACTGACGCTGAGAGACGTCCTTCACCAGAGGCAGACTGACGCTGAGAGACGTCCTTCACCAGAGGCAGACTGACGCTGAGACGTCCCTGTCCAGAGGCAGACTGACGCTGGCCGACGTCCTTGTCCAGAGGCAGACTGACGCTGGCCGACGTCCTTGTCCAGAGGCAGACTGACGCTGAGAGACGTCCTTCACCAGAGGCAGACTGACGCTGGGCGACGTCCTTCACCAGAGGCAGACTGACGCTGGGCGACGTCCTTGACCAGAGGCAGACTGACGCTGGGCGACGTCCTTGACCAGAGGCAGACTGACGCTGAGAGACGTCCTTCACCAGAGGCAGACTGACGCTGAGAGACGTCCCTGTCCAGAGGCAGACTGACGCTGGCCGACGTCCTTGTCCAGAGGCAGACTGACGCTGAGAGACGTCTTTCACCAGAAGCAGACTGACGCTGGGCGACGTCCTTCACCAGAGGCAGACTGACGCTGGGCGACGTCCTTCACCAGAGGCAGACTGACGCTGGGCGACGTCCTTGACCAGAGGCAGACTGACGCTGGGCGACGTCCTTCACCAGAGGCAGACTGACGCTGAGCGACGTCCTTCACCAGAGGCAGACTGACGCTGGGCGACGTCCTTGGCCAGAGGCAGACTGACGCTGGGCGACGTCCTTGGCCTGAGGCAGACTGACGCTGGGCGACGTCCTTGGCCAGAGGCAGACTGACGCTGGGGCGACGTCCTTGTCCAGAGGCAGACTGACGCTGGGTGACGTTCTTCACCAGAGGCAGACTGTCGCTGGGCGACGTCCTTGGCCAGAGGCAGACTGACGCTGGGCGACATCCTTGGCCAGAGGCAGACTGACGCTGAGCGACGTCCTTCACCAGAGGCAAACTGACGCTGAGAGACGTCCTTCACCAGAGGCAGACTGACGCTGGGCAACGTCCTTGGCCTGAGGCAGACTGACGCTGGGCGACGTCCTTGGCCAGAGGCAGACTGACGCTGGGCGACGTCCTTGTCCAGAGGCAGACTGACGCTGGGCGACGTCCTTGTCCAGAGGCAGACTGACGCTGGGCGACGTCCTTGTCCAGAGGCAGACTGACGCTGGGTGACGTTCTTCACCAGAGGCAGACTGACGCTGGGCGACGTCCTTCACCAGAGGCAGACTGATGTTGAGCGACGTCCTTCACCAGAGGCAGACTGACGCTGGGCGACGTCCTTGGCCAGAGGCAGACTGACGCTGGGCGACGTCCTTGGCCTGAGGCAGACTGACGCTGGGCGACGTCCTTGGCCAGAGGCAGACTGACGCTGGGCGACGTCCTTGTCCAGAGGCAGACTGACGCTGGGCGACGTCCTTGTCCAGAGGCAGACTGACGCTGGGCGACGTCCTTCACCAGAGGCAGACTGACGCTGGGCGACGTCCTTGGCCAGAGGCAGATTGACGCTGGGCGACGTCCTTGGCCAGAGGCAGACTGACGCTGGGCGACGTCCTTGGCCAGAGGCAGACTGACGCTGGCCGACGTCCTTGGCCAGAGGCAGACTGACGCTGGGCGACGTTCTTGGTCAGAGGCAGACTGACCCTGAGCGACGTCCTTGGCCAGAGGCAGACTGACGCTGGGTGCTGCAGGTCTGTTTTGGGGGACAGTTACAGGGGATGGAGCAGGATCTTTTTGTTTCTTTGCATCCTGCTACTTTTTACACTGTGGTGAAAAGGGAAACTAATGAGTTGCAGATGTCTTCACGCCCTGTCCATACATGTCTCAGCAGCTGTGACCACAGGCCTCCGCCATATTCTTTACAGATGTCAGGATAATGGGGGTCGACACCTCCTCTGTCTGAACAGAACCTTTAGCAAATCTTACAGGAGCAGTTTATAATCTGAGGACACGGTATAAGGCCATGTGCGCACACTGACAAATATTCTGCACCAAATCTGCATCTTTTGGCAGAAAAACGCATACAAAAAACGCAGTGTGTGCACATGGCCTAAGAGCGGCTGCTATCAGTCACATGTGTGTGCACATGGCCTAAGAGCGGCTGCTATCAGTCACACGTGTGTGCACATGGCCTAAGAGCGGCTGCTATCAGTCACATGTGTGTGCACATGGCCTAAGAGCGGCTGCTATCAGTCACATGTGTGTGCACATGGCCTAAGAGCGGCTGCTATCAGTCACATGTGTGTGCACATGGCCTAAGAGCGGCTGCTATCAGTCACATGTGTGTGCACATGGCCTAAGAGCGGCTGCTATCAGTCACATGTGTACACATGGCCTAAGAGCGGCTGCTATCAGTCACGTGTGCACATGGCCTAAGAGCGGCTGCTATCAGTCACATGTGTGTGCACATGGCCTAAGAGCGGCTGCTATCAATCACACTGCAGAAATAAATATCCCTGGGGGTAAATGGGGGCACGGAGTTGCCTTAACTTTCCCTCACTGCAGTTATCATCTCCCAGTGTAAAGGGGCTGATAACAGAGAGCAATAGTAGAGAATGGCATGTTTCTGTGTAGGCTGCGGATATATAACATATATAGCTATCTATACGTGCAGAAGGTCATTTATAATATCGGCACGCAGGATACGACAGCTGGACACCGGAAGAAATGCGAGCCCCTCATTAGCGACAACAGATATCTGTGCACAAATGGAAACTGTCAGCATGGCACAATAGAAGAGCGCACGGGGGGCACGAGCAGAATGTGGGGGTAACTCAATCCTCACCGCCGGCTGGAAAAAGCATCCAGAAGAGGCACCGTAAACCGGCTCAGGGCAAAAGTCAGTACACCCCCAACTGCATTGCATTACCAATAAATTATGTATATGCATAGCAACATAGTGTAAGTGGAAACTGTCAGCAAGTTTGTTGATCTCTGCTTATTACACCTGCCACAATATTATTGTTGCTAAATAGGAATTAACAGAAATGTGATCTTCATTCACTGACAGCAAGCAGAGGTCTTGATAATGGTGAAATGTTATCATTACACCTCCCAGAAGGTACGGCAAAGAATCCAAAACCAGACGCAGCTTTGGATGTGACTAGAGGACAATAGTGGTTGGTAAGGGCTCCACCTAAAATTTAAAAGCCGAGCAGCCGCCATTCCCCGGCAGCGTCGGCAGCAGAGTGTCGGGTCAGCGGGATGTGAGCGGAGTAAGAAGCGTGAACCAATTCCCAACAGACGAGATGTTTAATTCATAAGATGTGCAAGAATAGCTCCGTCCTCAAGGACACGCTCCCCCTCCTCCGCACCATCACCGAGGAGGACGCGCGTGCCATGAGAGCGGAGGATCCGAATTCTGCTTCAAGAAGCAGTCTGAATTTCTCACTCCTTTCTGGTTCAACATATGGACAGATGATGTTCTGTTGTGCGGTACAGAGGGAGATATAATGGTCCCAGCATAGTGCAGGAGCCTCTATCTCCCACAATGTACTTATACCCAGAGCTGCATTCATAATTCTGCTTGTAGATGGAGCCTGAATCTATGACCCCTTTCTGGTTCAGTGTCTAGATGGATCATGTTCTGCAAGCACGGAATGGAGGTAGGTGTAGTGGTTCATGCATAGTGCAGGAGCCTCTATCTCCCACAATATACTTACACTGAGCTGCATTCACAATTCTGCTTTTAGCTGGAGCCCGAATCTCTCACCCCCTTCTGGTTCAGTGTCTAGGCGGATGATGTTCTGTTGTGCGGCACAGAGGAGATAGAGGCTCCTGCACTATACTGGGAGCACTGTATCTCCTACAATATACTTACACCCAGAGCTACATTCATAATTCTGCTTCCAGAAGGAGCCCGAATCTCTCACTCCCTTCTGGTTTAGGGTCTAGATGGATCATGTTCTGCTGCATGGCATAGAGGTAGATGTAGTGGTCCATGCATATACAGTGCAGGAGCCTCTATCTCCCACAATATACTTACACTAAGAGCTGCATTCATAATTCTGCTTCTAGATGGAGCCGAAATCTCTCACACCCTTCAGTGTCTAGACAGATCATATTCTGATGCACAGCATGGAGGGAGATGTAGTGGTCTCAGCATACATACAGGCTCCTGCACTATCTCCCACAATGTACTTACATCAAGAGCTGCATTCACAATTCTGCTTCTAGGAAACTGAATCTCTCACCCCCCTTCTGGTTCAGTGTATAGACAGATCATGTTCTTCTGTGCGGCAGAGAGAGAGATACAGTGGTCCCAGCATGCATAGTCCAGGAGCCTTGATCTCCCACCATGTACTTACACCCAGAGCTGCATTGATAATTCTGCTTGTTTCCTGAAAGCTGTGGGACATCTAATCTGCCATGGACAGCACCTGCTCTGATGCATTGAGGGACATGTAGTGTTCCCAGCATGCATTGCACAGTATAGCCTCCATCTCCCATGATGCACTTCTCCCCTCTAACCCAAACTGATTTTGGGTTGTTGGGGGCCTGTGAACCAAAATCTCCAACATTTCCCATGTATATTACTGTATACACCAAAGCCATATATTGTTCTCTGTTATCAGCCAGTTAAGTTGTGGAGACGCAGACTATATAAAAGATTTCTAATACCGTAAATGAAAAATAAAGAAAAAAAAAAGCGTAGGTGTGACTACAGCACAGGGGGATTCAGGCTATTGTTCCCTGTTATCAGCCCCTTCAGACTGACCGCGACAGGTCGAATATTCTATAGCTTCTCGTTATCAGGGGAAGACTCCAAGGAGGATAAGTAGATTAAATTTCTTGCTCTCTGTTATCAGCCATTTCAAGCTAGAGCGTGGTAAAAATCTCCTCGGTCGCAATCACAATTTATTTTCCTTTATTGACAATCGAGTCTCCCGGAATCCCGGATGATTTGAGGTATAAAATAGTCCAGTGTCGGACGCTCGCGTCTATTTCTTCGCTTGACCGTCCAGCAAATCCTTTGCTTCATTAATCTTGGCCGCGATATATGGAGATCCGCCTAGAAAAAGAGGGGAAAAAGGGGCGTCCGTCACAATGAAAGACAACAGGTGAGCGAATTCTGCGTCCTCATGACAACTCTTCATGTCACAAGGATATTGTGAAGATGCAAGTTACCATCAAGATTTTTAGATTTGCACAATATCCCTATGACAAGGCCAAAGCGCAGACAAGAATTGTCACCATAGGATCACAATAGTGAAATTCTGCACCATTCCCCTAGGCACATATACACTTACAAGACATCACTTATTTCAGTGCACCCTTAACGCTTCCTGTGAAATGTACACCGATGCCCACATATTCTACATATACCCACCTACCGTAACCACTATTACAACCAGTTACCATGTGGCCATTAAGGGGTGAAATTAAATGGTGCCCAATAGGGTGTATGGGCGGCGATGACCCAATTAAATATCATTGTCAGTGAAAGGCATCGGCACCTACATAGTTAAGCAGCAGTGATCGGAGCTTTCTCTGTTCGCTGCTGGCTGTACAGCACAACAGGCACCTGCCCGGTATAGTACGGGCTCAGAACAGGAGCGGGACCTAAACTGGCGTTTACCTTTGTCCGGGTGATTGAGCAGCATTATCCGCCTGTGAGCTTCCCGAATCTTCAGCTTATTCGCCGTGGGGCTGCAAGAAAACACAGGGGAGTCAACGTCCGCACTGAAATGTCACCAAAGTCTTGTCAAAACTTATATATTGTAGGATCTCTGCTTACTTTCAGTGAATTTAAACACTAGATTGGAGGGGTCATATGCTGTCAGTCCTAAGTGCTCCCTGCAGAGCTGAGGGTTCGCTCCAATTGCATCTAGTCCTCACCATCCCTTTATTATACAGACAGGCTGCCACTTACCTCACTCCTAGGACAAGGGCGGCCTCCCTTTTGGTCATTTTGGGTTCAAATCCACCTTTGTAATAACCGGCAAAAGCCTAAGAAGAGGCGAAACGTTACTTTACTTTCCAAGTAATAAAAAGGTCTTGCTGTATTTGTCTCAGGGCACATGTGTGTGTGAGGCTGGGAAGACTTTCCTTATACAGTACATAGTCAGACCCTTCTGCCCTTACAAAATTATATATTATAGAGGGAAAAAGAAAATAAAAACATTATAAGTGAGAGGAAAGAGGAGAGGAGGGGAAAAAAAAAAAAGGAGGAGACAAGAGGGGGGGGGACAGAGGCGAGAAGGGGGGGGACAGAGGCGAGAAGGGGGGGGACAGAGGCGAGAAGGGGGGGGACAGAGGCGAGAAGGGGGGGGACAGAGGCCGAGAAGGGGGGGGGGAAGGGCCGAGAAGGGGGGGGAACGAGGCGAGAAGGGGGGGGAGAAAGAGGCGAGAAGGGGAGGGGGGAGAAAGAGGCGAGAAGGGGGGGGGGGAGAAAGAGGCGAGAAGGGGGGGGGGGAGAAAGAGGCGAGAAGGGGGGGGGAGGAGGCGAGAAGGGGGGGAGGGAGGAGGCGAGAAGGGGGGGGAGAAGGAGGCGAGAAGGGGGGGGAGAAGGAGGCGAGAAGGGGGGGGGGAGAAGGAGGCGAGAAGGGGGGGGGAGAAAGAGGCGAGAAGGGGGGGAGAAAGAGGCGAGAAGGGGGGGAGAAAGAGGCGAGAAGGGGGGGAGAAAGAGGCGAGAAGGGGGGGGGGGAGAAAGAGGCGAGAAGGGGGGGGGAGAAAGAGGCGAGAAGGGGGGGGGAGAAAGAGGCGAGAAGGGGGGGGGAGAAAGAGGCGAGAAGGGGGGGGAGAAAAAGGCGAGAAGGGGGGGGGAAAGAGGCGAGAAGGGGGGGGAGAAGGGGGGGGGAAGAGGCGAGAAGGGGGGGAAGAGGCGAGAAGGGGGGAAGAGGCGAGAAGGGGGGGGAAGAGGCGAGAAGGGGGGGGAAGAGGCGAGAAGGGGGGGAAGAGGCGAGAAGGGGGGGAAGAGGCGAGAAGGGGGGGGGAAGAGGCGAGAAGGGGGGGGAAGAGGCGAGAAGGGGGGGGAAGAGGCGAGAAGGGGGGGAAGAGGCGAGAAGGGGGGGGGAAGAGGCGAGAAGGGGGGGGAAGAGGCGAGAAGGGGGGGAAGAGGCGAGAAGGGGGGGGAAGAGGCGAGAAGGGGGGGGGAAGAGGCGAGAAGGGGGGGGGAAGAGGCGAGAAGGGGGGGGGAAGAGGCGAGAAGGGGGGGGAAAGAGGCGAGAAGGGGGGGGAAAGAGGCGAGAAGGGGGGGGGAAAGAGGCGAGAAGGGGGGGGAAAGAGGCGAGAAGGGGGGGAGAGAAAGAGGCGAGAAGGGGGGGAGAGAAAGAGGCAAGAAGGGGGGGAGAGAAAGAGGCGAGAAGGGGGGGAGGGAAAGGCGAGAAGGGGGGGGGGGAAAGAGGCGAGAAGGGGGGGAAAGAGGCGAGAAGGGGGGGAAAGAGGCGAGAAGGGGGGGAAAGAGGCGAGAAGGGGGGGAAAGAGGCGAGAAGGGGGGGAAAGAGGCGAGAAGGGGGGGAAAGAGGCGAGAAGGGGGGGAAAGAGGCGAGAAGGGGGGGAAAGAGGCGAGAAGGGGGGGAAAGAGGCGAGAAGGGGGGGAAAGAGGCGAGAAGGGGGGGGAAAGAGGCGAGAAGGGGGGGGAAAGAGGCGAGAAGGGGGGGGAAAGAGGCGAGAAGGGGGGGAAAGAGGCGAGAAGGGGGGGGAAAGAGGCGAGAAGGGGGGGGAAAGAGGCGAGAAGGGGGGGGAAAGAGGCGAGAAGGGGGGGGGAAGAGGCAAGAAGGGGGGGAGAGAAAGAGGCGAGAAGGGGGGGGGAAAGAGGCAAGAAGGGGGGGAGAGAAAGAGGCGAGAAGGGGGGGGAAGAGGCGAGAAGGGGGGGGGGAAGAGGCGAGAAGGGGGGGGGGAAGAGGCGAGAAGGGGGGGGGGAAGAGGCGAGAAGGGGGGGGGGAAGAGGCGAGAAGGGGGGGGGGAAGAGGCGAGAAGGGAGGGGGGAAGAGGCGAGAAGGGGGGGGAAAGAGGCGAGAAGGGGGGGGAAAGAGGCGAGAAGGGGGGGAAAGAGGCGAGAAGGGGGGGAAAGAGGCGAGAAGGGGGGGAAAGAGGCGAGAAGGGGGGGAAAGAGGCGAGAAGGGGGGGAAAGAGGCGAGAAGGGGGGGGAAAGAGGCGAGAAGGGGGGGGGAAGAGGCGAGAAGGGGGGGGAAGAGGCGAGAAGGGGGGGGAAGAGGCGAGAAGGGGGGGGGGAAGAGGCGAGAAGGGGGGGGGAAGAGGCGAGAAGGGGGGGAAGAGGCGAGAAGGGGGGGGAAGAGGCGAGAAGGGGGGGAAGAGGCGAGAAGGGGGGGGAAGAGGCGAGAAGGGGGGGGGGGAAGAGGCGAGAAGGGGGGGGGAAGAGGCGAGAAGGGGGGGGGGAAAGAGGCGAGAAGGGGGACGTAGGAAAAGAAGGAAGAAGGAAAGAAGAAGTCAGAAATAAGGAAGAAAGAAGAAAAGCGGAGAAGGAAGAAAGAAGGAAAAGGAAGAAAGAAGGAAAAGGAAGAAAGAAGGAAAAGGAAGAAAGAAGGAAAAGGAAGAAAGAAGGAAAAGAAAGAAAGAAAGAAGAAAAAGAAAGAATAAAGAAAGGAGGAGGAAAGAAAGACGGAGAATGAAGAAAGAAGAAAGGCACTTATGTTATGGAACTTTAAAAAAATGGGGACAAAAAAAAAAAAAAGTTTTTTCTTATTGTGCCAAAGCTATAATTTTTTTTCTAAAAACAACCCTTCAGAAATTCGGCGTTGCAGTCTGTGCACTGACTCGCAGAATAACATTTTTGTCTCACTTACGGTGCACAATAAACTCCCTGAAAAACAAAACCTCAAAATTGGGGTCTGTTTCTCAAGAGAAAGAACTAAAAGCAGGACCCTCAGGGGGAGGGAATTAAAATAAAAAAAAATCCCATTACTGGTTGTATTGGGCGGCTGCCCACTTGGCGTGATTGGGCAGATCCCTCATCCTGGGGTCGGATGGTCTTCTACAATGTGCAGATCTCAGGCACGTGGTAAATCTGCGCCCTCAGAGGCCGCACCCCTCTCTGGTCGTCCCTGTGGTTGTGTAGACGCTGTGTGCGCCGCCTTGTAGGGCAGAAGCCTCCATAATACAACACGTGGAGGACCCTGCGGAGCCACAGCTGCAGAATACATGGCCATGTGCATGACGCCCCGGACGCAGAGGGGATTTCTTACCGACTTGGGCAGGGTCTGGATCGCCTGCTTGACCTGAGGCTCCAGGTGTTTGAAGGCCTGAAACACATACCGGCCTGGAGGCGAGAAAGACAAACACCCGGATATCAGGTACTGTGTATTATTATACGTCACAGTGTCCTCCGGAGGAGCTCTGCGCTATCCATGGCAGCGCTCCTCATCTGTATGCCCCAGAAACAGCGCCACCTGTGCACAGAATGGGGACTACAGCTCAGCACCATTCAGTTCAATGGAGAGGCGCTGTAATATCAGATACAACCCAACGACAGGAGGTAACGCAGTTTCTGGAGAGCAGCCATGTTCGTATACACCCCCCGTTACTTCCTCCTGTGTACAGTACCTGCAAATCCCGCCACCGCGATGGTCAGACCGGCTGCGATCAATGAGCTCGCCTGGAAAGGAGAAAACAAAACAAAAAAAACTTTATTATACATTGAAATCTACTCATTTTTGGTCACCAGTCAGATTCCACTGTTTACAGCCAAAGCACAGCTCCACCCAGCGGCCGATCTCAGTACTGCAGCTCAAACCACCCACTGCTATAAGGGCTGCAGTACCGGGAACAGCCACTAAGACACAGAAAACGTTCACTGACAGCAAGCAGAGATTGTGGAGAAAAGGAAAAAAAAAAAAAGAGTGCACCCAGGTCATGTGACCGCGAGGACACGTGACCACGCGTGACTAACAAGGTCAGCTACAGGGACACGTGACCTGTCCATGGTGACCGTTCCCTGCACCGCACTCCAGCTCTGCCCTTCCCCCTCTCCTCACCATAGCGACAGGCGCTAAACACACCGAAGCCGCACCGTCACCGAGCGGAAACCATCCCCGGTCCGAACCGGGCCCGTCTGCGAGATCTCCCGCCCGGAGACCGCCCCTTCCTCCAGTAACCCCGCCCACCATACGAGCAGGGTAGGCTGATCAAAGTTGGGTTGATTCGGAAACATTTTTTTTTTTTTGAAGCTTCAAACTTTATTGTTCACAGACGCACAATGCTGTCAATCTGATCTAAAGCAGCGATCAGATTGAACAATATTCGGGATTGTGAGATATTTTCTGAACTCTTTATTAATGGTTTGCTGTCAATATACAGTGTATGAAGGAAATGGGAAAGCTGAACAGGCACTTGTGGTATTCTCGGAGCTGGATCATAATGAATGTTTTGTTATATTTATTAAGGGTTCATTTCATAAATTAATCAAGGAAAGTAAAAAAATAGATTTGTGACTAAAGGAGAAAGAGCGTGCGCGTGAGACTATGAATGAGGAAGAGCGTGAGCGTGAGACTATGAATGAGGAAGAGCGTGCGCGTGAGACTATGAATGAGGAGAAGCGTGCGCGTGAGACTATGAATGAGGAAGAGCGTGCGCGTGAGACTATGAATGAGGAGAAGCGTGCGCGTGAGACTATGAATGAGGAGAAGCGTGCGCGTGAGACTATGAATGAGGAGAAGCGTGCGCGTGAGACTATGAATGAGGAGAAGCGTGCGCGTGAGACTATGAATGAGGAGAAGCGTGCGCGTGAGACTATGAATGAGGAAGAGCGTGCGCGTGAGACTATGAATGAGGAGAAGCGTGCGCGTGAGACTATGAATGAGGAGAAGCGTGCGCGTGAGACTATGAATGAGGAAGAGCGTGCGCGTGAGACTATGAATGAGGAAGAGCGTGCGCGTGAGGCTATGAATGAGGAGAAGCGTGCACGTGTGACAATGAATGAGGAAGAGCGTGCGCGTGAGGCTATGAATGAGGAAGAGCGTGTGCGTGAGGCTATGAATGAGGAAGAGCGTGCGCGTGAGACTATGAATGAGGAAGAGCGTGCGCGTGAGGCTATGAATGAGGAAGAGCGTGCGCGTGAGACTATGAATGAGGAAGAGCGTGCGCGTGAGACTATGAATGAGGAGAAGCGTGCACGTGTGACAATGAATGAGAAGGAGCGTGCACGTGTGACTATGAATGAGGAGAAGCATGCACGTGTGACTATTAATGAGGAGAAGCATGCACGTGTGACTATGAATGAGGAGAAGCATGCACGTGAGACTATGAATGAGGAGAAGCATGCACGTGTGACTATGAATGAGGAGAAGCGTGCACGTGTGACTATGAATGAGGAGAAGCATGCACGTGTGACTATGAATGAGGAGAAGCGTGCACGTGTGACTATGAATGAGAAGGAGCGTGCACGTGTGACTATGAATGAGGAGAAGCATGCATGTGTGACTATGAATGAGGAGAAGCATGCACGTGTGACTATGAATGAGAAGGAGCGTGCACGTGTGACTATGAATGAGGAGAAGCATGCACGTGTGACTATGAATGAGAAGCATGCACGTGTGACTATGAATGAGGAGAAGCATGCACGTGTGACTATGAATGAGAAGCATGCACGTGTGACTATGAATGAGGAGAAGCATGCACGTGTGACTATGAATGAGGAGAAGCATGCACGTGTGACTATGAATGAGGAGAAGCATGCATGTGTGACTATGAATGAGGAGAAGCATGCACGTGTGACTATGAATGAGGAGAAGCATGCATGTGTGACTATGAATGAGAAGGAGCGTGCACGTGTGACTATGAATGAGGAGAAGCATGCATGTGTGACTATGAATGAGGAGAAGCGTGCACGTGTGACTATGAATGAGAAGGAGCATGCACGTGTGACTATGAATGAGGAGAAGCATGCACGTGTGACTATGAATGAGAAGGAGCGTGCACGTGAGACTATGAATGAGGAGAAGCATGCACGTGTGACTATGAATGAGAAGGAGCGTGCACGTGTGACTATGAATGAGGAGAAGCATGCACGTGTGACTATGAATGAGGAGAAGCATGCACGTGTGACTATGAATGAGGAGAAGCATGCACGTGTGACTATGAATGAGGAGAAGCATGGATGTGTGACTATGGATGAGAAGGAGCGTGCACGTGTGACTATGAATGAGAAGGAGCGTGCACGTGTGACTATGAATGAGGAGAAGCATGCACGTGTGACTATGAATGAGGAGAAGCATGCATGTGTGACTATGAATGAGGAGAAGCATGCATGTGTGACTATGAATGAGGAGAAGCATGCACGTGTGACTATGAATGAGGAGAAGCATGCATGTGTGACTATGAATGAGGAGAAGCATGCATGTGTGACTATGAATGAGGAGAAGCATGCACGTGTGACTATGAATGAGGAGAAGCATGCATGTGTGACTATGAATGAGGAGAAGCATGCACGTGTGACTATGAATGAGGAGAAGCATGCATGTGTGACTATGAATGAGGAGAAGCATGCACGTGTGACTATGAATGAGAAGGAGCGTGCACGTGTGACTATGAATGAGGAGAAGCATGCACGTGTGACTATGAATGAGAAGCATGCACGTGTGACTATGAATGAGGAGAAGCATGCACGTGTGACTATGAATGAGAAGCATGCACGTGTGACTATGAATGAGGAGAAGCATGCACGTGTGACTATGAATGAGGAGAAGCATGCACGTGTGACTATGAATGAGGAGAAGCATGCATGTGTGACTATGAATGAGGAGAAGCATGCACGTGTGACTATGAATGAGGAGAAGCATGCATGTGTGACTATGAATGAGAAGGAGCGTGCACGTGTGACTATGAATGAGGAGAAGCATGCATGTGTGACTATGAATGAGGAGAAGCGTGCACGTGTGACTATGAATGAGGAGCGTGCACGTGAGACTATGAATGAGGAGAAGCATGCACGTGTGACTATGAATGAGAAGGAGCGTGCACGTGTGACTATGAATGAGGAGAAGCATGCACGTGTGACTATGAATGAGGAGAAGCATGCACGTGTGACTATGAATGAGGAGAAGCGTGCACGTGTGACTATGAATGAGGAGAAGCATGCACGTGTGACTATGAATGAGGAGAAGTGTGCACGTGTGACAATGAATGAGAAGGAGCGTGCACGTGTGACTATGAATGAGGAGAAGCGTGCATGTGTGACTATGAATGAGGAGAAGCATGCACGTGTGACTATGAATGAGGAGAAGCATGCATGTGTGACTATGAATGAGAAGGAGCGTGCACGTGTGACTATGAATGAGGAGAAGCATGCACGTGTGACTATGAATGAGGAGAAGCATGCACGTGTGACTATGAATGAGTAGAAGCATGCACGTGTGACTATGAATGAGGAGAAGCATGCACGTGTGACTATGAATGAGGAGAAGCATGCACGTCTGACTATGAATGAGGAGAAGCGTGCACGTGTGACTATGAATGAGGAGAAGCGTGCACGTGTGACTATGAATGAGGAGAAGCGTGCACGTGTGACTATGAATGAGGAGAAGCGTGCACGTGTGACTATGAATGAGGAGAAGCATGCACGTGTGACTATGAATGAGGAGAAGCATGCATGTGTGACTATGAATGAGGAGAAGCGTGCACGTGTGACTATGAATGAGGAGAAGCATGCACGTGTGACTATGAATGAGGAGAAGCGTGCACGTGTGACTATGAATGAGGAGAAGCGTGCACGTGTGACAATGAATGAGAAGGAGCGTGCACGTGTGACTATGAATGAGGAGAAGCATGCATGTGTGACTATGAATGAGGAGCGTGCACGTGTGACTATGAATGAGGAGAAGCATGCACGTGTGACTATGAATGAGGAGAAGCATGCACGTGTGACTATGAATGAGGAGAAGCATACATGTGTGACTATGAATGAGGAGAAGCATGCACGTGTGACTATGAATGAGGAGAAGCGTGCACGTGTGACTATGAATGAGGAGAAGCATGCACGTGTGACTATGAATGAGGAGAAGCATGCACGTGTGACTATGAATGAGGAGAAGCATGCACGTGTGACTATGAATGAGGAGAAGCATGCATGTGTGACTATGAATGAGGAGAAGCGTGCACGTGTGACTATGAATGAGGAGAAGCATGCACGTGTGACTATGAATGAGGAGAAGCGTGCACGTGTGACTATGAATGAGGAGAAGCGTGCACGTGTGACAATGAATGAGAAGGAGCGTGCACGTGTGACTATGAATGAGGAGAAGCATGCATGTGTGACTATGAATGAGGAGCGTGCACGTGTGACTATGAATGAGGAGAAGCATGCACGTGTGACTATGAATGAGGATAAGCATGCACGTGTGACTATGAATGAGGAGAAGCATGCATGTGTGACTATGAATGAGGATAAGCATGCACGTGTGACTATGAATGAGGAGAAGCATGCACGTGTGACTATGAATGAGGAGAAGCATGCACGTGTGACTATGAATGAGGAGAAGCATGCACGTGTGACTATGAATGAGGAGAAGCATACATGTGTGACTATGAATGAGGAGAAGCATGCACGTGTGACTATGAATGAGGAGAAGCGTGCACGTGTGACTATGAATGAGGAGAAGCATGCACGTGTGACTATGAATGAGGAGAAGCATGCACGTGTGACTATGAATGAGGAGAAGCATGCACGTGTGACTATGAATGAGGAGAAGCATGCATGTGTGACTATGAATGAGGAGAAGCGTGCACGTGTGACTATGAATGAGGAGAAGCATGCACGTGTGACTATGAATGAGGAGAAGCGTGCACGTGTGACTATGAATGAGGAGAAGCGTGCACGTGTGACAATGAATGAGAAGGAGCGTGCACGTGTGACTATGAATGAGGAGAAGCATGCATGTGTGACTATGAATGAGGAGCGTGCACGTGTGACTATGAATGAGGAGAAGCATGCACGTGTGACTATGAATGAGGATAAGCATGCACGTGTGACTATGAATGAGGAGAAGCATGCATGTGTGACTATGAATGAGGATAAGCATGCACGTGTGACTATGAATGAGGAGAAGCATGCACGTGTGACTATGAATGAGGAGAAGCATGCACGTGTGACTATGAATGAGGAGAAGCATGCACGTGTGACTATGAATGAGGAGAAGCATGCACGTGTGACTATGAATGAGGAGAAGCATGCACGTGTGACTATGAATGAGGAGAAGCATGCACGTGTGACTATGAATGAGGAGAAGCATGCACGTGTGACTATGAATGAGGAGAAGCATGCACGTGTGACTATGAATGAGGAGAAGCATGCACGTGTGACTATGAATGAGGAGAAGCATGCACGTGTGACTATGAATGAGAAGGAGCGTGCATGTGTGACTATGGATGAGAAGGAGCGTGCACGTGTGACAATGGATGAGAAGGAGCGTGCACGTGTGACTATGAATGAGGAGAAGCATGCACGTGTGACTATGAATGAGGAGAAGCGTGCACGTGTGACTATGAATGAGGAGAAGCGTGCACGTGTGACAATGAATGAGAAGGAGCGTGCATGTGTGACAATGGATGAGAAGGAGCGTGCACGTGTGACTATGAATGAGGAGAAGCATGCACGTGTGACTATGAATGAGGAGAAGCGTGCACGTGTGACTATGAATGAGAAGGAGCGTGCACGTGTGACTATGAATGAGAAGGAGCATGGACGTGTGACTATGAATGAGGAGAAGCATGCACGTGTGACTATGAATGAGAAGGAGCGTGCACGTGTGACTATGAATGAGGAGAAGCGTGCATGTGTGACTATGAATGAGAAGGAGCATGCACGTGTGACTATGAATGAGGAGAAGCGTGCACGTGTGACTATGAATGAGGAGAAGCGTGCACGTGTGACTATGAATGAGGAGAAGCGTGCACGTGTGACTATGAATGAGGAGAAGCGTGCACGTGTGACTATGAATGAGAAGGAGCGTGCACGTGTGACTATGAATGAGGAGAAGCATGCACGTGTGACTATGAATGAGGAGAAGCATGCACGTGTGACTATGAATGAGGAGAAGCGTGCACGTGTGACTATGAATGAGAAGGAGCGTGCACGTGTGACTATGAATGAGAAGGAGCATGCACGTGTGACTATGAATGAGAAGGAGCGTGCATGTGTGACTATGAATGAGGAGAAGCATGCACGTGTGACTATGAATGAGGAGAAGCATGCACGTGTGACTATGAATGAGGAGAAGCGTGCACGTGTGACTATGAATGAGAAGGAGCGTGCACGTGTGACTATGAATGAGAAGGAGCATGCACGTGTGACTATGAATGAGAAGGAGCGTGCATGCGTGACTATGAATGAGGAGAAGCATGCACATGTGACTATGAATGAGAAGGAGCGTGCACGTGTGACTATGAATGAGAAGGAGCGTGCATGTGTGACTATGAATGAGAAGGAGCGTGCACGTGTGACTATGAATGAGAAGGAGCGTGCACGTGTGACTATGAATGAGGAGAAGCATGCACGTGTGACTATGAATGAGAAGGAGCATGCACGTGTGACTATGAATGAGAAGGAGCGTGCATGTGTGACTATGAATGAGTAGGAGTGTAACACCCCGGGGGGAGAGGTGTTTTCACCCGACACGTTGCCGGGCCTGTGGTGCAGATCCTCTACATCATCATGGGGTGGCCTGGCCCGGGTTTGTGACCCCGAGACGTACAGGAGGGAGGGAAGGCGGTGGGTGGGAGGAAGGATGGGGGTTGTAGTGACAGTTAGGAAAGTCTTTTTAGATCGTGACATCACCTGTGGTCCACAGCCAGGGATGCGGCCGCTGCTCTCCGGGGCTGATGGTGAGGGTCGCAGCCGGGATGATGTCACTCCCCACAGGTGGAGCGGGGTTACCCCGGGGAGAATGATGGAGGACGGACGGGGGTGGTGGTAGTCCCCATTGGCGTCGCAGCGCTGGGCGACAGCGGCGGTAAAGGAGAGGCAGAGACAGGGGCTGCGGTTCCAGGTCTTTTACTCACTGGTAGTTCAGGTGCTGCCCCAGAGTACTGATCTCTGCCATGATGGGCTCCAGCCGATCCCGGATCCGTGGAAGGTCAGATCCGGTGTGTGTCAGCCTGTGGGCCCTTCCTCCTTTGATGCGCTTAGTATCGGACCCCCGTGGCGTGAGGCACTTGGGGATCCCGGTGTCAGTAAAGTGTCCCATTCTGTATGCTGATAGCGCGGTTCTGATGTGGGGCCAGTGGAGACCTCAACTCCGGATCCTATATGCTATTTGGCTCCAGACTTGTGGGACGGGTCCGGTGACTGTTCTAGCCGTTCCCCACGACTCTTTCAGAGTTGGTAGACAACGTGAAGTATATTGGTCCTAGGGTTCTGTACCCTGACAGCGCCGGTCCTATGGAAACAGCCGCCTGCTTCTCCCCAGCGACTGTGTTGAACGCCTTGGCCCACAGAGCTGCTCGCGGTACGTCCACTCTGCTGTGTCTGGAGCTGTTCTCTCCTTGTTGTAGTTGTGTGTTCTGAACTGTTGCCCCCAGCCGCTGCCACCGGCCGGTTCACTGCTCTCACCAGGTCAACCTGCTCTTCCCACTGTGTGTTCCTGACTCTCCCTGGTGGTTCACCCTGACCCTGGGTCCCGGTTCCAGTGGATCAGGAAAGCCCCTGGTGCGGTGGCATCCTGTAAACTCACCCACTGTAGTGACCCCACCTACGTGATCCCACTCTGGCCCTGGCCCCATTGGGGAGGGCAACCCACTGAAACTGTGTGTGGATGTTGGTGGAAACCGGTACCGACCTTCCCTGAACCCAGGATAAGTACTACACCCTAATGGTGGTGCAGTACCCTGTGGCGCCTGAAGCCGCAGGGGCGCCACAGGAGCGTGCACGGCAGCATGTGTTTCATAGTTTTATAGTTTTTAAGGTTGAAGGGAGACTCTAAGGCGGGCTTTGCACGCTGCGACATCGGTAACAATGTGTTACCGATGCTGCAGCGATAGTCCCGCCCCCGTCGCACGTTCGATATATAGTGAAAGCTGCCGTAGCGATTATTATCGCTACGGCAGCTTTACACGCACATACCTGCCGTGCGACGTCCCTCTGGCCGGCGACCCGCCTCCTTCCTTAGGGGGCGGGTCGTGCGGCGTCACAGTGACGTCACACGGCAGGCGGCCAATTGAAGTGGAGGGGCGGAGATGAGCAGGATGTAAACATGCCGCCCACCTCCGTCCTTCTCATTGCAGCCGGGAGGCAGGTAGGTGATGATCCTCGCTCCTGCGGCTTCATACACAGCGATGTGTGCGGCCGCAGGAACGAGGAACTACATCGTACCTGTTGCTCCCCCGGCATTATGGAAATGTCGGAGGCTGCAGCGATGATACGATGACGACGATTTTGCGCTCGTTCATCGTATCATCTAGGATTTACACACTACGACATCGCAAGTGACGCCGGATGTGCGTCACTTTCGATTTGACCCCACCGACATCGCACCTGCGATGTCGTAGTGTGCAAAACCCGCCTAAGTCCATCTAGTTCAACCCGTAGCCTAACATGTTGATCCAGAGGAAGGCAAAAAACCCCCAATGTGTCAAATAAGCTCCAATGGGGAAAAAATGTCCTTCCTGACTCCACATCCGGCATCAGACTAGTTCCCTGGATCAACACCCTGTCATAAAATCTAATATACATAACTAGTAATATTACATTTTTCAAGAAAGGCGTCCAGGCTCTGCTTAAATGTTAGTAGTGAATCCCCCATTACAACACCATGCGGCAGAGAGTTCCATAGTCACTGCTCGTACAGTAAAGAATCCTCGTCCGTGATTATGATTAAACATTCTTTCCTCAAGACGTAGCGGATGCCCCCGTGTTCCAGTCGCAGGCCTAGGTGTAAAGAGATCTTTGGAAAGGTCTCTGTACTGTCCCCTCATATGTTTATACATTGTGATTAGATCCCCCCTAAGCCTTCGTTTTTCCAGACTAAATAACCCCCAGTTTAATAACCTGTCTTGGTATTGCAGCCCCCCCATTCCTCTAATAATCTAGGTGGCTCTTCTATCTACCTGTAAGATTATGCTATTTATAACCTTCGATACTTTTGCTATCAAGAAAAGCCTCCATTCCTGTGACACATGAGACTATGACTGAAGAGGAGCGTGCATGTGAGGATCATAAATGTAAATGTGTGGTTATAAATGAACAGCGTGGCTGTGTGACGGAATGAGGAGGAGCGTGCATCTGTGCCTATGAATGAAGCATGTATTCGTCATATCTGTGACTGTCACTGGTCCTACTTTGCTTTTAGGACATGTTATATCGAATATTGACCACAAGATGGCAGAAGAGAACCACTGTCAGCAAATAGGATTGAGAATCCAGTAAAACGAAATTCAAGTTTGTAATCAGACGCCCCCTGCAGGGAACAGAACACATTGTCCTTCTCATACATACAATGCTTTATGTATCAGCCGGGCGGCTTTACAAATATCTATTTATTCTGTTTATAAAAATTCTATTAATGTTTTAATAGGAATAACCTTGTACAATCTGTGTTCCCATTTACATTCACACTAAAAATCATAACTAGAACACCCACACACCATAATGCCATAATAAAAGGATTCATAACTACTATAACACTACCCCTATGTACAAGAACATAACTACTATAATACTGCCCCTATATACAAGAATATAACTACTATAATACTGCCCCTATGTACAAGAATATAACTACTATAATACTGTCCCTATGTACAAGAATATATCTACTATAATACTGCTCCTGTGTACAAGAATATAACTACTATAATACTGCCCCCAATGTACAAGAATATAACTACTATAATACTGCCTCCTATGTACAAGAATATAACTACTATAACACTACCCCTATGTACAAGAACATAACTACTATAATACTGCCCCTATATACAAGAATATAACTACTATAATACTGCCCCTATGTACAAGAATATAACTACTATAATACTGTCCCTATGTACAAGAATATAACTACTATAATACTGCCACTATGTACAAGAATATAACTACTATAATACTGCTCCTATGTACAAGAATATAACTACTATAATACTGTCCCTATGTACAAGAATATAACTACTATAATACTGCCCCTATGTACAAGAATATAACTACTATAATACTGTCCCTATGTACAAGAATATATCTACTATAATACTGCTCCTGTGTACAAGAATATAACTACTATAATACTGTCCCTATGTACAAGAATATATCTACTATAATACTGCTCCTGTGTACAAGAATATAACTACTAGAATACTGCCCCTATATACAAGAATATAACTACTATAATACTGCCCCTATGTACAAGAATATAACTACTATAATACTGCCCCTATGTACAAGAATATAACTACCATAATACTGCCCCTATATACAAGAATATAACTACTATAATACTGCCCCTATGTACAAGAATATAACTACTATAATACTGCCCCCTATGTACAAGAATATAACTACTATAATACTGCCCCTATATACAAGAACATAACTACTATAATACTGCCCCTATGTACAAGAATATAACTACTATAATACTGCCCCTATGTACAAGAATATAACTACTATAATACTGCCCCTATATACAAGAATATAACTACTATAATACTGCCCCTATGTACAAGAATATAACTACTATAATACTACCCCCTATGTGCAAGAATATAACTACTATAATACTGCCCCCTATGTACAAGAATATAACTACTATAATACTGCCCCTATGTACAAGAATATAACTACTATAATACTGCCCCTATGTACAAGAATATAACTACTATATTACTGCCCCTATATACAAGAATATAACTACTATAATACTGCCAATCTATACAAGAATATAACTACTATAATACTGCCCTATGTACAAGAATATAACTACTATAATACTGCCCCTATGTACAAGAATATAACTACTATATTACTGCCCCTATATACAAGAATATAACTACTATAATACTGCCCCTATGTACAAGAATATAACTACTATAATACTGCCCCTTTGTACAAGAATATAACTACTATAATACTGCCCCTATGTACAAGAACATAACTACTATAATACTGCCCCTATGTACAAGAATATAACTACTATAATACTGTCCCTATGTACAATAATATAACTACTATAATACTGCCCCTGTATACAAGAATATAACTATAATACTGCTCCTATGTACAAGAATATAACTACTATAATACTGCCCCTATGTACAAGAATATAACTACTATAATACTGCCCCTATGTACAAGAACATAACTACTATAATACTGCCCCTATATACAAGAATATAACTACTATAATACTGCCCCCTATGTACAAGAATATAACTACTATAATACTGCTCCTATGTGCAAGAATATAACTACTATAATACTGCCCGTATGTACAAGATTATAACTACTATAATACTGCCCCCTATGTACAAGATTATAACTACTATAATACTGCCCCTATGTACAAGACTATAACTACTATAATACTGCTCCTATGTTCAAGAATATAACCACTATAATACTACCCCTATGTACAAGATTATAACTACTATAATACTGCCCCCTATGTACAAGAATATAACTACTATAATACTGCCCCCTATATATAAGAATATAACTACTATAATACTGCCCCTTAGTACAAGAATATAACTACTATAATACTGCCCCTATGTACAAGAATATAACTACTATAATACTGCCCCCTATGTACATGAATATAACTGCTATAATACTGCTCCTATGTACAAGAATATAACTACTATAAAACTGCCCCTATGTACAAGAATATAACTACTATAATACTGCCCCTATGTACAAGAATATAACTACTATAATACTGCCCCTATATACAAGAATATAACTACTATAATACTGCCCCTATGTACAAGAATATAACTACTATAATACTGCCCTTATGTACAAGAATATAACTACTATAATACTGTCCCTATGTACAAGAACATAACTACTATAATACTGCCCCTATGTACAAGAACATAACTACTATAATACTGCCCCTATGTACAAGAATATAACTACTATAATACTGTCCCTATGTACAATAATATAACTACTATAATACTGCCCCTATATACAAGAATATAACTATAATACTGCTCCTATGTACAAGAATATAACTACTATAATACTGCCCCTATGTACAAGAATATAACTACTATAATACTGCCCCTATGTACAAGAACATAACTACTATAATACTGCCCCTATATACAAGAATATAACTACTATAATACTGCCCCCTATATATAAGAATATAACTACTATAATACTGCCCCTATGTACAAGAATATAAATACTATAATACTGCCCCTATGTACAAGAACATAACTACTATAATACTGCCCCTATGTACAAGAACATAACTACTATAATACTGCCCCTATGTACAAGAACATAACTACTATAATACTGCCCCTATGTACAAGAATATAACTACTATAATACTGTCCCTATGTACAATAATATAACTACTATAATACTGCCCCTATATACAAGAATATAACTATAATACTGCTCCTATGTACAAGAATATAACTACTATAATACTGCCCCTATGTACAAGAATATAACTACTATAATACTGCCCCTATGTACAAGAACATAACTACTATAATACTGCCCCTATATACAAGAATATAACTACTATAATACTACCCCTATGTACAAGAATATAACTACTATAATACTGCTCCTATGTGCAAGAATATAACTACTATAATACTGCCCGTATGTACAAGATTATAACTACTATAATACTGCCCCCTATGTACAAGATTATAACTACTATAATACTGCCCCTATGTACAAGACTATAACTACTATAATACTGCTCCTATGTTCAAGAATATAACCACTATAATACTACCCCTATGTACAAGATTATAACTACTATAATACTGCCCCCTATGTACAAGAATATAACTACTATAATACTGCCCCCTATATATAAGAATATAACTACTATAATACTGCCCCTTAGTACAAGAATATAACTACTATAATACTGCCCCTATGTACAAGAATATAACTACTATAATACTGCCCCCTATGTACATGAATATAACTGCTATAATACTGCTCCTATGTACAAGAATATAACTACTATAAAACTGCCCCTATGTACAAGAATATAACTACTATAATACTGCCCCTATGTACAAGAATATAACTACTATAATACTGCCCCTATATACAAGAATATAACTACTATAATACTGCCCCTATGTACAAGAATATAACTACTATAATACTGCCCCTATGTACAAGAATATAACTACTATAATACTGCCCCTATGTACAAGAACATAACTACTATAATACTGTCCCTATGTACAATAATATAACTACTATAATACTGCCCCTATATACAAGAATATAACTATAATACTGCTCCTATGTACAAGAATATAACTACTATAATACTGCTCCTATGTACAAGAATATAACTACTATAATACTGCCCCCTATGTACAAGAATATAACTACTATAATACTGCCCCTATGTACAAGAATATAACTACTATAATACTGCCCCTATGTACAAGAACATAACTACTATAATACTGCCCCTATGTACAAGAATATAACTACTATAATACTGTCCCTATGTACAATAATATAACTACTATAATACTGCCCCTATATACAAGAATATAACTATAATACTGCTCCTATGTACAAGAATATAACTACTATAATACTGCCCCTATGTACAAGAAAATAACTACTATAATACTGCCCCTATATACAAGAATATAACTACTATAATACTGCCCCCTATATATAAGAATATAACTACTATAATACTGCCCCTATGTACAAGAATATAAATACTATAATACTGCCCCTATATACAAGAATATAACTACTATAATACTGCCCCCTATGTCCAAGAATATAACTACTATAATACTGCCCCCTATATATAAGAATATAACTACTATAATACTGCCCCTATGTACAAGAATATAACAACTATAATACTGCCCCTATATACAAGAATATAACTACTATAATACTGCCCCTATGTACAAGAACATAACTACTATAATACTGCCCCTATGTACAAGAACATAACTACTATAATACTGCCCCTATGTACAAGAATATAACTACTATAATACTGTCCCTATGTACAATAATATAACTGCTATAATACCGCTCTTATGTAATTGAATATAACCTGCGCAGTATTTCCCTGTGGACAGAGGTTCGCTCATTCTCTTTTTCTTTCTAGACCTTTCTATGACTCTTTCTATAATCGCAGACATTATGTAGCAGCCGGTTTTTTATCCTTGTGTATAATGTTTTCCTCCGTTATTTGGGGGGGTGGCAGATGTTTATTTCATTACCAGAAGGAGACGTTTCTGGTGATATTATTTGGACATTATCCGGTATTCGTATGTTTTAGATTATTATTCCTCTTTTTCTTACTTTGTGACGTATTGGAGCGGTATTATCGTGTGCACCATTACTTCCATGGCACTGGCTGGTGGAGCAGATGATGTTGCCTGAGGCCGATTGTTCGCTGCTTTTGCAGATGACAGGGCCTCACATATTTGTCAGTCGGCTCCAGTAAAAAGCCGCCGCCACATCTGTCCCAAAATACCGTCATAATGGGGTTACTTCTTAAAGGGGAACTGTCCACTCTTAAACCCTTAGTATCAGTCTGTGGTCAAACTGTTTAGAGTCACTCGGTCACACATGCCCCCTGTGATGGTGAAATATGGGGGGTTGTGTATAGTTTTGTGTAGGTTCATATTTTAGGCGTGGTGCTCTGTCCATTCTGTGTACATTGTCCTGTTAGCCAATTAATCCCCCCCTGCCGGGCTTTTGTCCGTAGGTCTGGGGGAGGGGGGCCAGGGATCCAGCTAAACTCTCTGTTTAGGTGGGAGATTCTTCAGTCTGGCTGAGAACTTCAAGAAAAGCAGGAAGATTCATCCTCTGAGGGCAGAAGCTGCGGCTCCCCAGAGAGACCTGGACATTTATCCCTTACTGGACTGTATTCGTGTTTCTGGACTATTTTACCCTCTGTGTGGTGGATTATTTGATGGACATTCTGGATTGTATGGAATAAATATTCTTTGGATGGTTCAATCATCTCTTGCTCTGTTGATTTTGTGATACTGGAGAAGGTCCCCGTCATATTCGTATGTCCCGTCTCCATCTTGTACCCTCTATCCCCTGGATCCAGAGCCGAGCACTCTGTCCTCCATCTCCGGCTGCACCTTCTGTCCCGTGGTTTACGGTCAGACATATAAGGGTTATTTTAATGCATTTGTGGGGATGTGTAATCCGGGAGGGGTTTTGCAGATGGTGTCTTGATCTTCGTTATTGCGCCTCCGGTAATCACTGCGGTGTCAGGTTGCGGATATTTGGCCGCATGAATCCCACAGACTGAACGAGGCTTAGACTGATCATTATAACCTCCGCGCTGGCAGGACGGGCGCGTGTCCAGACACCAGCTGCCTGGCGGGTCCCTGTCTCACTGGGGACTTTACACCCTCTTCTTGGGTCCTTATGTGACCCCATCCTATCGTCACTCTGTAGCAAAGTTCATGCAGTGTGGTCCCTTACAGGGTCGTCTGCGGTACGGGGTCCGTGTGCCATTTATAATATTGGATACATGGACTTTATCCAGTAGCAGAACCCGACTGTGACTGCTACATCTGCACCACCTCTGCCCCTGTCATCTTATATATACACTGAACAAATATATAAATGCAACATTTTTGGTTTTGCTCACATTTTCATGACCTGTGCTTAAAGTCTATGTACAAAAGGCCTTTTTCTCAAATATTGTTCACAAATTTGTCTTGATCTGTGTTAATGAGCACTACTTCTCCTCTGCGAAGATAATCCATCTCACAGGTGTGGCATATCAAGATACTGATTAGGCAGCATGATTATTGCACAGGTGCACCTTAGGCTGGCCAGTTTTATTATTGCACAGGTGTGCCAGCATGATTATTGCACAGGTGTGCCTTAGGCTGGCCAGCATGATTATTGCACAGGTATGGCTTAAACTGGCCAGCATGATTATTGTACAGGTGTGCCTTAGGGTTGCCAGCATGATTATTGCACAGGTGTGCCTTAGGCTGGCCAGCATGATTATTGCACAGGTGTGCCAGCATGATTATTGCACAGGTGTGCCTTAGGGTGGCCAGCATGATTATTGCACAGGTGTGCCTTAGGCTGGCCAGCATGATTATTTCACAGGTGTGCCTTAGGCTGGCCAGTATGATTATTGCACAGGTGTGTGCCAGCATGATTATTGCATAGGTGTGCCTTAGGATGGCCAGCATGATTATTGCACAGGTGTGTCTTAGGTTGGCCACAATAAAAGGCCACTCTAAAAAGTGCACTTTTACAGTATTTTTCGTTTCTGGTGGGAGACCCTGATGAAGACGGGAAGCAGCAAATGAGCTTCTCTGAGGTTGTTTCTGATGACCTTGGAGGTGAAGAGGCTATATATGGAGGTCCTGCGTGGGTGAGGCCGGTTGGATGTTCAGCCAAATTCTCTGAAACGCCTTTGAAGACGACTTATAGTAGAGAAATGAAGATTCAATTCACGTTAACAGCTCTGGTGACATTCCTGCAGTCAGCAGCCAACTGCACGCTGCACCAAAACCTGCGACATCTGTGCATTGTACTGTGTGATAAAACTGCACATTTTGGTCATGATGTGACTTCAGGTGTCTCGCCAGGTATGAGAAGACTCCCAGCGAGTGCAACACAGAGGAAACACCAGGGTAGCAATACAACGGAAGGCGCTGGCGCTGCGAAGAGGTGAGCAAGGTCACCTCCTAACACAAACTAATCCCTGCACCCCATGACGTCCCTAGATGAGTCCTCCCCTCTGTGAGCCATCACATGCCTAGGTGTTATGATCCGGAACCATGGAAGACCACCACAAATCATTGGTAAAAGGTGACAAGAGCATTGGCAACTAATCTGGCCGCCATCCCCTTACTAACCATTAACACTAGAAGTAGCCGAGGGGTGAACTAACATCCTGTGCACCGCGAACCCAGCCAGAGAACTAACTATCCTAAAGGAAGGAAAAATGAATAACTCTCTGCCTCAGAAAATAGACAAGAATAGCAAGCCCCCCACATTCAAAGACTGCGGTGATATAGGAAAAACACAATACAGAGATAGATGATAGGATTAGCAAATTGTGAGGCCCCCAGTGACTAAAATAGGAAAGGATCGGAAAGGGGCTGATGGTGGCCAGAGAAAAACCCTGCAAAATTCCAAATTCCTGATAGTACAAAAAGCCCTCAGAGCGCTAGATCTGAAGTCCGTCCTATACCAGGTGCTCTTGTCATACCAATGAACAGAAAGCAGGACCATTACAAATTCAAGAAGCAACAAACACATGGACTTATAGGAGCAAGGCTCCAAACATAGCTGCAGGGAGCTTCCCAGCTAAGCAACTGAGAGGGCAGATTCCTGCCTGCAAATAAACTGAAAACAACCACAGTAATTGACAACACAGATAAGAACAAAAACAACATAAGAAAGAACCAAGCACTTATCTGGGGTAGATGTGGTCTGGAGCCAGATGAAAAGCTACAGGACAATGATATCCGGCTCAGACTGCCAGGAGGCCAGGGTTTAAATAGGCAGAGAGATAGCAATGGAAACGCCCATTGCTCCAGCACATCTAGTCTCTGTCCAAACCATTCCTGGCCACAAGAGGGAGCCTCACAGCAGCAAAAGCATAACTGACATTCACAACACCTAGGCTCTGCCTGGCCCTGAACTCACCCTGACTAGTGAATGCAGCAAGATGCTAGTCTCGTCACTGCAGTAAGACAACATGTGGAAGGTTAGACAAACAGGTGGGGAAACACACAACAAAAAACACAGTTTCTCCAGCAGGAACTTCTCAGCTGCAACAGAAACAAAACCTCTGCTTCTCCAGAGAGAGGCTCTTTCAAAGTGTACAGCATAGGTATGAGCTATAGCCATCGTATGGATGAGTGAGGAATGAATATCTATAGCAGAGGTGAGCGGCTGCAGTTGAGGTTACAACTAACTACCTGTTAGATGACTGCAGGATAGAAATGAACCTTAACCCCTTCAATACCCGATGGAAATAAACATGCTCCAGCTCAGGGTAAACAATGAGCAGGCACTAAAGAGGATCTGCACACGATACGCTGTTACCTTCAGATGTGATTCCCCCTGAGATCACATTACACTTTGACACACTTGTGACAATTTTAGAGTGGCCTTTATTGTGGGCAGCCTAAGGCACACCTGTGCAATAATCATGCTAGTCAGCCAAAGGCACACCTGTGCATTACTCATGCTTGTCACCCAAAGGCACACCTGTGCAATAATCATGCTAATCAGCCTAAGGCACACCTATGCAATAATCATGCTAGTCAGCCAAAGGCACACCTGTGCAATAATCATGTTAGCCAGCCTAAGGCACACCTTCTGCAATAATCATGCTAGTCAGCCTAAGGCACACCTGTGCAATAATAATGCTGTCTAATCAGCATCTTGCTATACCGCACCTGTGAGGTGCATGGATTATCTCTGCAGAGGAGAAGTGATCACTAATACAAAATTGGAGAAATTTGTGAACAATATTTCAGAGAAAAAAGACTTTTATGTCCATAGAAAAAGTCTTAAATCTTTGAATTCAGCTCATGATAAATGGGAGCAAAAACAAAAGTGTTGTGTTTATATATTTGTTCAGTGTATACACACATTAGTAGCCGCTGCTGAGAACTGTGATTTCCTGCTGCAGCCACTAGATGGCAGTGCTGTTCCTCCGTCATTTGCCTGCGCTGTATTGACCCATAAATACTAATTTCTCCATAGCAGAAGATTGATGTGATGTTGTGAGCTGGACGTGTGGCAGGTCTGTACAGAAGGTGAATGATGAGAGCGACACAATGTAACAAACACTAACTAGGGAGATAAAAGAATCGAGGAAAGTTCTAAAAATGATAAATGGTCTGTGTATGCCGGTATGAGTACAGCTGTGTTCACATGTTGCAGTCTTGATTTATGAAGGTTGCAGCATAAAACCCCCCCACAAAGAAACGCTTGCTATTTGCAATGTGTGAATGCTGTCTTAAGTAGGATTATGATAGAATGAGATTAATAGTAATCTGGTTACAGGGGGCAATTGCTCTCCAGCCGCGCAGCTCCACCTTACCCGGAGTCAGAATTACTATCACATAAGAAGGTAAGTGGAGAAATGGAGAGGTCGCTGTGTCCTGAGTCAGGCACAGTTCACACCAGGCAACTTACAACCAGCTTTATTGGCTCCAGATACAAAATAAATCCTAAACCGTCTGTGTGCTGATTAGACATGTAAGTCCTGAGCTGAGGAGCGCAGCTGCCCCAAACAAAAAATTGCTTTACTCACAGCAGTTTCCCAGAAATCAAGAGAGCCATCAGCTTGTGGACTCGCTGCCCTTTTACACCAGTCCTAAATATTGCAGGTAATTATCCACCATTATCACAAGTATCTGGAGCAGCTGAATGGAACCATGACAGGATGCTGTTCCCTGCTCCTGACTTGTGACACCGCAGCTCCTACCCCCACCTCAGAGGCGGCAGTCTGGACAACAAACTCTTCCAAAATTTGACATTATTTCCCACTTGCTGTATACACAGATCTCGCTTTAAAGGGAATGCATCTGTCATGGGGGCCCCTTAGCTGACCCTCAAGCTAGGGAGCCCTATGCTATCACTAACCTCAGGGATACTCCTGATGGTGGAGATGCCCGAGTCCCATTCCAGGCCCTGCTCCTGACTAGTCCTGATCTGATTCCTCTTCCTCCAGGGAGGGACAGGACCGGAGTCTAATGAAAGTCAAAGATAAAGACAGACAAGAGAAAACTAAAACTCTGTCACACCGTACGCACACAAAGGTAAAGATGAAAAGAGATTCAGGAGGAAAAACAAGAACAGGATGGCAGTACAAAACAGGGGTAAACGCTACAACCGCAGCAAGCAATAAGCACAAATTTCTCCAGAAAATCTGGGACACCACACTTCATATACCAACAAAGACAAACTATAGCTGGCATAGGTGGAAGGTTTCCATCAGCATAAATAGGTCCCTGATTAGTCCCTGCCTGACCATGGAGGCCCATATTAATGTGTTTTACGTCTGTATATGCCTGAGGAAGAGGATGGACCGTTCTTGAAACGTATAGCAAACTAAAGAAGGTTCAAACTGAATCACTTGTTGGTGGCTTTCATCCTGCGCAGGTTGTGCAGGGTGAGCCCATCAACTCTCTTTCTATATGTTTCCCTGACCCCGGTGGTTGGTACCCTAAGATTACGCGATGGCGCCTTCACTAAATATCGGCTGTTGTGAATACATTTTCCAGTTTGGGGCTCCCTCTTGTGGTGAGTGCTGGCGGTGCAGTTGATTTGTGGAATGAAAGCCACACACCTGCAGAGGACTGGCAATCAGGTCTCTCAGATTGGGCTATATAGCTGAGAAGTTTTCTCTTGTTACTTGCCGGTGCTCAATGGTCTCATGTGTGTTAAGGACATTCTGAAACCAGCCCTGCTCTCTACCAGAACTCCTCTCAGATAAGTTGGTCCTTGTACCTCTGCTTATTGTTTCAACTTTCTTGTTGTTTTTCTGCTTTGATACTAAGGCTTGATTCCTGACTTTGCCTGTGTGGAGTTCCTGGTGGAATTGGATAATTCCCTGCTGGGAGTGTCTGTATACTTAGCTCCATAATTCTGCAATGTATTGTGTTTTGTCATGCTTGGTATTAATTCAGTCCCTCATCTATATTAGTGTTTTTGGATTCCAGTAACATCAGAGTACTGATATAGTGGGGGAGAGGCCATGTGGTCTCAGGGTTTTTCCATATCAGGCGTGCTGGTATTTATTAGGGTTTTTGCGGCTGCTGAAAGTACTCCTTCCTATCCTTTCCTATAAAGATAGTTTGGGCCTCACCTTTGTTGAATCTGTTTTCTGGCTTTGTATTGTGTTTTCCTATATCACCGTAGACTTTACATGTGGGGGGCTATCTATATCTTTGGGGATTGCCCCGAGGCAGATTGACTTTTCTTGTATTTCTGTCTGTAAGACTGTTTGGTTCTCCGGCTGTGTCGAGATGACTAAGTCATCGTAGGCTCATCCCACGGCTGCTTCTAGTTGTGTATCAGGATTAGGTCTGCAGTCCGTTAAGGTTCCAGCCACTCTGGATACTTTTTGGGTTTCCGTATTTTTTGATCCTCCTTGGTCCCTGAATCATAACAGTCGGCTGATCCTGAGTGTCCTTAACTGCACTATCAAATATAAACAAAGTGTAACACAAAACAACAATAACCATAAATGAAGTGCACACAAGCAAAGGTGAGACACAGGGCTAGGAACGTGCAAACACAGTCATACAGGAAACTGAAATAGAGCAAGCATAAAGCACATGCACAAGTGGAAAAAGGAGAAATAATAAAAACAAGAAAGGGTAACCTGCAAACCTAACAGAAAGCAGAAGAAAGGTGTAGGGAAGTCAAATGAGACAACATAGGGTAATAACAAAACTAGTTTCTACCTAATGGGCAAAATCCCTGAGCTGCGGGGCTGGAACTTCTTAGCAGAATCCACATATAAATATATCCAGTGAAGAATACTGGTGAAAGGAGGGTATAAGTAGCCCCACCCGCGATGTGAAGAATACTGGTGACAGGAGGGTATAAGTAGCCCCACCCGCGATGTGAAGAATACTGGTGAAAGGAGGGAATAAGTAGCCCCACCCGCGATGTGAAGAATACTGGTGAAAGGAGGGTATAAGTAGCCCCTCCCGCGATGTGAAGAATACTGGTGAAAGGAGGGTATAAGTAGCCCCTCCCGCGATGTGAAGAATACTGGTGAAAGGAGGGTATAAGTAGCCCCTCCCGCGATGTGAAGAATACTGGTGAAAGGAGGGTATAAGTAGCCCCACCCACGATGTGACGAATACTGGTGAAAGGAGGGTATAAGTAGCCCCTCCCGCGATGTGACGAATACTGGTGACAGGAGGGTATAAGTAGCCCCACCCACGATGTGAAGAATACTGGTGTAAGGAGGGTATAAGTAGCCCCTCCCGCGATGTGACGAATACTGGTGAAAGGAGGGTATAAGTAGCCCCACCCACGATGTGAAGAATACTGGTGAAAGGAGGGTATAAGTAGCCCCACCCACAATGTGAAGAATACTGGTGAAAGGAGGGTATAAGTAGCCCCACCCACGATGTGACGAATACTGGTGAAAGGAGGGTATAAGTAGCCCCTCCCGCGATGTGACGAATACTGGTGACAGGAGGGTATAAGTAGCCCCACCCGTGATGTGAAGAATACTGGTGACAGGAGGGTATAAGTCACCCCACCCACGATGTGACGAATACTGGTGAAAGGAGGGTATAAGTAGCCCCTCCCGCGATGTGACGAATACTGGTGACAGGAGGGTATAAGTAGCCCTACCCACGATGTGAAGAATACTGGTGTAAGGAGGGTATAAGTAGCCCCACCCACGATGTGAAGAATACTGGTGACAGGAGGGTATAAGTAGCCCCACCCACGATGTGACGAATACTGGTGAAAGGAGGGTATAAGTAGCCCCACCCACGATGTGAAGAATACTGGTGAAAGGAGGGTATAAGTAGCCCCTCCCGCGATGTGAAGAATACTGGTGAAAGGAGGGTATAAGTAGCCCCACCCACGATGTGAAGAATACTGGTGACAGGAGGGTATAAGTAGCCCCACCCGCGATGTGAAGAATACTGGTGACAGGAGGGTATAAGTAGCCCCACCCACGATGTGACAAATACTGGTGACAGGAGGGTATAAGTAGCCCCACCCGCGATGTGACGAATACTGGTGACAGGAGGGTATAAGTAGCCCCACCCGCGATGTGAAGAATACTGGTGACAGGAGGGTATAAGTAGCCCCACCCGCGATGTGAAGAATACTGGTGACAGGAGGGTATAAGTAGTCCCTCCCGCGATGTGACGAATACTGGTGACAGGAGGGTATAAGTAGCCCCTCCCGCGATGTGAAGAATACTGGTGAAAGGAGGGTATAAGTAGTCCCTCCCGCGATGTGACGAATACTGGTGACAGGAGGGTATAAGTAGCCCCTCCCGCGATGTGAAGAATACTGGTGACAGGAGGGTATAAGTAGCCCCTCCCGCGATGTGACGAATACTGGTGACAGGAGGGTATAAGTAGCCCCACCCGCGATGTGAAGAATACTGGTGACAGGAGGGTATAAGTAGCCCCACCCGCGATGTGAAGAATACTGGTGACAGGAGGGTATAAGTAGCCCCACCCGCGATGTGAAGAATACTGGTGACAGGAGGGTATAAGTAGCCCCACCCGCGATGTGAAGAATACTGGTGACAGGAGGGTATAAGTAGCCCCACCCGCGATGTGAAGAATACTGGTGACAGGAGGGTATAAGTAGCCCCACCCGCGATGTGAAGAATACTGGTGAAAGGAGGGTATAAGTAGCCCCACCCGCGATGTGAAGAATACTGGTGAAAGGAGGGTATAAGTAGCCCCACCCGCGATGTGAAGAATACTGGTGAAAGGAGGGTATAAGTAGCCCCACCCACGATGTGAAGAATACTGGTGACAGGAGGGTATAAGTAGCCCCACCCGCGATGTGAAGAATACTGGTGACAGGAGGGTATAAGTAGCCCCACCCGCGATGTGAAGAATACTGGTGACAGGAGGGTATAAGTAGCCCCACCCGCGATGTGAAGAATACTGGTGACAGGAGGGTATAAGTAGCCCCACCCGCGATGTGAAGAATACTGGTGAAAGGAGGGTATAAGTAGCCCCACCCGCGATGTGAAGAATACTGGTGAAAGGAGGGTATAAGTAGCCCCACCCACGATGTGAAGAATACTGGTGACAGGAGGGTATAAGTAGCCCCACCCGCGATGTGAAGAATACTGGTGAAAGGAGGGTATAAGTCACCCCACCCGCGATGTGACGAATACTGGTGACAGGAGGGTATAAGTAGCCCCACCCGCGATGTGAAGAATACTGGTGAAAGGAGGGTATAAGTAGCCCCACCCGCGATGTGACGAATACTGGTGAAAGGAGGGTATAAGTAGCCCCACCCGCGATGTGAAGAATACTGGTGAAAGGAGGGTATAAGTAGCCCCACCCGCGATGTGACGAATACTGGTGAAAGGAGGGTATAAGTAGCCCCACCCGCGATGTGAAGAATACTGGTGAAAGGAGGGTATAAGTAGCCCCACCCGCGATGTGAAGAATACTGGTGACAGGAGGGTATAAGTAGCCCCACCCGCGATGTGAAGAATACTGGTGACAGGAGGGTATAAGTAGCCCCTCCCGCGATGTGACGAATACTGGTGAAAGGAGGGTATAAGTAGCCCCTCCCGCGATGTGACGAATACTGGTGAAAGGAGGGTATAAGTAGCCCCTCCCGCGATGTGAAGAATACTGGTGACAGGAGGGTATAAGTAGCCCCTCCCGCGATGTGAAGAATACTGGTGAAAGGAGGGTATAAGTCACCCCACCCGCGATGTGATAGGACAGAGACAAAATAGGAATGTGAGAAACAAACAAACAAAAAAATTCTAACATCTCTTCTTGCATAGCAGGCGCAGGCAGTCAGGGCAGTGACGTCAGGTACCGCTCACGATGGGTGCACTGACTTCTGCTGCCGGTCTCGAATTGGCCATCGGTGTGTAAAGTGATCGCAGTGCAGGAAATCAAAGACGCACATTCAGCTGGAAATGTTGCAGGAGTCAGTGGGCCCCATTTTTGCACAATCGTTAGGTCTCTGTAGATAAATAATATTAGATAAGATAGATGTCACGATCGTCTCACTGCATGTTGAGACTAATGACAGCCTTTGGACTGGAGCCTCCCATCTGCCTCTCTTCATTTAAATGGGTTTTATTTCTTTTGGCACTTAAGTGGTTAAGTGCCAGTTTTGCTACTGCAGCAGTTCTTTGCTGAGTGATCAGCTGCACTTACTAAGTAGTTACACCCCTCAGCTATAAATAGTGGTGTATCCCAACATTCCCTGCTGAAGATACAAAGTAATTTGTGTCCTGGCCGCCTTGGTGGAAGGTTCTGCTAGTCTAGTTTCTGTGCTTGGGCTATATCCTTTTGGTTGCTATTTGTCCAGTATTTGTCTTTATTACCCCGGTGTGTTGTTAGTGCAGCGGTGAGGTCTAGTGAACCCCACCTGCCTCTCACTAGTCGGGGTTACTACAGTGTCTTCGAAAGATCTCAGGTTCCTGTTCGACGATAGTTGCAGAGACTGTATAGGGACTGGTGAAGAGAGAAGGGACCGTTGCAGGTGAGGTTAGGAGATGCCCACCTACCCCTCTCACTAGTTCCAGGGCCTCCTGTTGTTTTTGTGTCCCCGGTGTCCCCCTTTTTCTTGTTTTTTTGTTGTGCTTCAGACGCATGTAGGTCTGAACGCACCCCGCCATGCTTGCTTCACCCGGCAAGAGCGACAATAGATGACTGCAGGTATTTCTATTCTGCACACTGATAATCAGCAGATTTCTTTTGCTTCTCTTCATATCTCACCATCAGATGTCAAATAATTTTCAGCAGCAGCGACTGATCCCGGTTTAAATCCTGTCTGGTTACCAGTTTAATATTTGTAAGATGAAAGGATTAAAATGCATCGAAATGTCACATCCTTGTGGAAAATACAAGAGCGTAAGGAGGGATCAATGTGCAATATTCTGTGCCGGAGCCGCTATATCTAATGTATACTGACTGCAGTCATATACTGACACCTGCACCTGTGTGTGACATCAAAACATAATACAAACATCTGTGACATCATCAGCACCACCTCTGATGTCATCACACAGGGGGGTGAAATAAGTATTGAACACTTCACCAATTTTCTAAGTAAATATAATTCTAAAGTTGCTACGGATATGAATTTCTCACCAGATGTCGGTAACAACCCATCCAATCCACACAGGCAAAGAAATCAAACCACAGATAAGTGATGTGTAATAATGAGAAATGACACAGGGGAAAAGTATTGAACATGTTACTGAAATGAATTTAATAGTTGGTACATTCTCCTTTGTTGGTGATGAAGCTTCCAGACACCTCCTGTATGGAGACACTGGTCGCCTGCATTGCTCAGGTGGATTTTGGCCCATTCTTACACACACACTCCTTGCATCCTGCAGGTCCTGGCTCCTTCTATGATCTCGGAGCTTTAGTTCCTTCCATACGTTTTCTATTGGATTCAGCTCAGGTGGATTTTGGCTCGGCCATTCTAGCAGATTTATTTTCTTTCTCTGAAACCAGTTGAGAGTTTCCTTGGCCGTGTGTTTGGGATCATTGTCTTGTGAAATGTCCTCCCTCGTTTCATCTTTTATTAAAAATGTCTTTGCACATTTGTCCATTCAACCTTTTTTCAATTATATGAAGTTTGCCAGTGCTGTCTGCTGAAAATCAGCCCCTCACCATGATGTTCCCACCTCCACACTTCACTGTTGGTGTTTTTGGAGTGATTTGCCTTTTGGCCTCCAAACATGGTGTGTATTATTGCCTCCAAAGAGTTCAGTTTTGGTCTCCTCGGACCAGACTACATTCTCCCAGTATTACACAGGCTTGTCTAAATGTTGTTGAATAAACTTTAAACCCTCTTGAACATGATTTTCATTTAGAAATGGTGAGCGTGCATACAGGAGCGTGCATACAGGAGCGTGCATACAGGAGCGTGCATACAGGAACGTGCATACAGGGGCGTGCATACAGGAACATGCATACAGGAACATGCATACAGGAACGTGCATACAGGAGCGTGTATACAGGAGCGTGCATACAGGAGCGTGCATACAGGCCATGGAGGATGAGTGCATTACTTATTGTTTTCTTTGAAACAATGGTATCTGCTGATTCCAGATCTTTCTGTAGCTCTCCGCATGTAGTCTTTGGCTCTTGGATATCTTTTCTTATCATTTATTTCACTCCTCTGTCTGAAATTTTACGGGGAGCACCCGCTCGTGGCCGATTTATGGTGAAATTATGTTCTTTTAGCTTCCAGATTATGTCCCCAACAGCGCTTACTGGAGCCTTCAGTAGTTTAGAAATTCTTCTGTAACCAATGCCATCAGTATGTTTTACAACAATAAGATTGCAAAGGTCTAAAGACAGCTCCCTGGTTTTACCCATCATGAAATGTTTCTTGTGTGGCTCCTTGGTAATGCGACACCTTTTTAGAGGTCATCAGTTGAACCAGCTAGGGTTATATTTTCAATACAAGGCATTATTGCTGTTCAATGGAGATGGACAAACACGCAGATGTTCGAGTTCACTGGGTCTGGCCGGACTTAAGAAAAATCAGCTTTGGGACCAGACTTGAACTCAAACTTGAGCTTGGACCCCGAACCCCATATAAGTCTGATGTTAGTAAGGGCTATTGAACTGCAAAAGGAAACAAAACGGGGATTAAAGCAGCCTCTGACTGTATGCTTTATCTTGTCTGTGTATTAAAATTTGATGGACGGCATGCGGCTTTTTAAAAATTATTTAAATAAATAATTTAGAAAAATGGTGTGCGGTCGCTTCTAATTTTGATATCAAGCCAAAATAAAGCAGACAGCTGGGGGCTGGTATTCTCAGGTTGGGGAGGTCCATCGTTATTTGGCCCCTCCCCAGCCTAAATATAGCAGCTTGCAGCCGCTCCAGAATTGTCGCAATTATTACGCGGCTCATCCCGATTGCCTTGGTGTGGTGCAATATCAAGCGGTTAATGACAGCCTTGAGGTTAGTGATGGGGAGAAATCTATGAGACCCCCCATTACTAATCACGTAAGTAAAAATAAAGACAAAACGCAGAAAAAAATCTTTTATTTAAAAAAATAAAAAAAGCCCCAACACTCTCTCCAATTTATTAACTCCCAAAACACCCTTGCAGATCTGACGTAATCCATACCATGACGTCCAATGACAGTCCTGGCTCTGCTACATCTGAGGTCACATTAGAAAGCGTTACCGAGCACTGCGGTGTCAGGCATACACTGACGGAGCCGCAGCTGTGAGCGGTGACGTCAGTGAGTTCACTTGAGGTCACAGCTGGCGGTTTTGGTGCAGAAATCAGGATCCCGCTGGGTAAGGCTCTCTGCTTTATCTTGACTAGGAATCAAAATTGGTGGGGGGGACCCAATTTAAAATGATTTATTTAAATAATTAAAAAAAAAATCTGCATGTGGTCCCTTTTATTTTGATACACAGCCAAGATAAGTGCACAGCTGGGGGCTACAGCCTCCAACTGTCTGCTGTCTGTGCTGGGGATCAAAATGCACGGGACCATTTGCCATTTTTTGCTATTTTGCTAATTATTTATTTAGTTTTACACTCCATTCCAGGGACCCAGACAGCTACTGTGATGGCAACCAATCACACACACCGGCACACTATTGTCTGACTGCAACCAATCACAGACACCGGCACACTATGTCTGACTGCAACCAATCACACACACTGGCACACTATTGTCTGACTGCAACCAATCACAGACACCGGCACACTATTGTCTGACTGCAACCAATCACAGACACCGGCACACTATGTCTGACTGCAACCAATCACACACACTGGCACACTATGTCTGACTGCAACCAATCACACACACTGGCACACTATTGTCTGACTGCAACCAATCACACACACCGGCACACTATTGTCTGACTGCAACCAATCACACACACTGACACACTATGTCTGACTGCAACCAATCACAGACACCGTCACACTATTGTCTGACTGCAACCAATCACACACACAGGCACACTATGTCTGACTGCAACCAATCACACACACCGGCACACTATTGTCTGACTGCAACCAATCACACACACCGGCACACTATTGTCTGACTGCAACCAATCACAGACACCAGCACACTATGTCTGACTGCAACCAATCACACACACCGGCACACTATTGTCTGACTGCAACCAATCACACACACCGGCACACTATTGTCTGACTGCAACCAATCACAGACACCAGCACACTATGTCTGACTGCAACCAATCACACACACCAGCACACTATGTCTGACTGCAACCAATCACACACACCGGCACACTATTGTCTGACTGCAACCAATCACACACACCGGCACACTATTGTCTGACTGCAACCAATCACAGACACCAGCACACTATGTCTGACTGCAACCAATCACAGACACCGGCACACTATGTCTGACTGCAACCAATCACAGACACCGGCACACTATGTCTGACTGCAACCAATCACACACACTGGCACACTATTGTCTGACTGCAACCAATCACACACACCAGCACACTATGTCTGACTGCAACCAATCACACACACCAGCACACTATGTCTGACTGCAACCAATCACAGATGCTGTCACACTATGTCTGACTGCAACCAATCTGTAACGCCTGCCTGGATCCACAGACTCAGACGGGCTGTAAAGGGGAGGCTAGAGGGAAGCCACTCACCAAGCAGGACCCCCAGAACCCTGAAACCCTTTAACCCCTATACAGGGATTTGGAATTACACAGGGCTCTGGAGATCACTACCTGTGATAGGCTGCAGTCCGATGAGAGTGGTAGTCAGGCAGGGTCAAACCAGGAATAGCAGAACAGGGACAGAATCGGCAGGCAATGACGTGGTCAGCAAACGGAGCAGAGGTCAGATCCGGGTCGGCAGCGAGGTACAGAAACAGCAGGCAGAAGGGTAGTCAGGAAACACGCAGAAGTCAGCACACAGGAATCACAAAACAGAATAGAGCGGACCAGGAGCCAGGAAATCAGAAATATCTCTGGCACTGGTCATGTGACAGGAGGGGGAATAAGAAGGGTGTGGTGTCTTCCCATTGGCTGTAGCTAAACACTGGCAACTTCAGCTGGAAGACACACGCCACCCACAGTCAGCCAGCGGTACTGCAGATCCCAAGATAACCCAGCCCAGTGGATGATCGGAGCCTGCGCCCACCAATGCTGCTGGCATCGACTCCTCTCCCATCACCAGCACCATCCACGGCAGGAACACGGCGTCGCCTGGCGATCGGAGCAGAAGTCGCTGGAGCAGACTCCGGCGGTGACGTAACACAATCACAGTCGCCGGCACACTATGTCTGACTGCAACCAATCACAGACGCCGGCACACTATGTCTGACTGCAACCAATCACAGACGCCGGCACACTATTTCTGACTGCAACCAATCACAGACGCCGGCACACTATTGTTTGATTGCAACCAATCACAGACGCCGGCACACTATGTCTGACTGCAACCAATGACAGACGCCGTCACACTGTGTCTGACTGCAACCAATCACAGACACCGGACGCCATCACACTATGTCTGACTGCAACCAATCACAGACGCCGGCACACTATATCTGATTGCAACCAATCACAGACGCCGGCACACTATTGTCTGACTGCAACCAATCACAGACGCCGGCACACTATGCCTGACTGCAACAAATCACAGACGCCGGCACACTATGTCTGACTGCAACAAATCACAGACGCCGGCACACTATGTCTGACTATGTCACTAAGTTTTATGGAAATAGTAAATCTCTGGAATTTTAGGTCCTGTGCACACAGTGCGTTTTTATTGCACTTTTATGTGTTTTTGAGTGCAGTTTTATCATTAGTGCATGTTTTTTGCAGCGTTTTTCCACCTTAGGCCGGCTTCTCACTTGCGAGTTTCTCGCAGTAGAGCAATGTGAGAAAAACTCGCATTGGAATCGGACACATTAGTGAATGATTCAGCTCTCATCTGCGATTTTTTTCTCAGTCCAAATCGGACTGCAGCATGCTGCTTTTTTGCGAGTTTCTACTGCGAGTCTCTCCAATGCAAGTCTATGGGAGCGTGTAAATAATCGGATGTCACGGGACGGCACTCACACCATCCTAGTGACATCCGATTTTCTAAATACATTTCTCGCATGTTTCCTAAAACACTGGAAACGAGCAATGTCTCACAATGTCTGTCAATCACTATTCTCTGTCAGTCGGTCTCTCCCTCTCGGTCTCTATTCTCTCTCTGTCGGTCCGTCACTATCTCTGTCCCTCTCTCACAGTCTGTCGGTCATTTTCCCCTCCTCTCTCATACTCACCGATCCCCGGCGCGGCGCTGCTCGGCATTCTCACTGCTGCGGCGGCTTTTACTATTTTGAAAAAGCCGGCCGCTCATTAAACAATCTCGTATTCCCTGCTTTCCCCGCCCACAGGCGCTTATGATTGGTTGCAATGAGACACGCCCCCACGCTGAGTGACAGGTGTCTCACTGCACCCAATCACAACAGCCGGTGGGCGTGTCTATACTGTGCAGTGAAATAAATAATTAAAAAAAATGGCGTGCGGTCCCCCCAATTTTAATACCAGCCAGATAAAGCCATACGGCTGAAGGCTGGTATTCTCAGGATGGGGAACTCCACGTTATGGGGAGCCCCCCAGCCTAACAATATGAGCCAGCAGCCGCCCAGAATTGCCGCATACATTATATGCGACAGTTCTGGGACTGTACCCGGCTCTTCCCGATTTGCCCTGGTGCGTTGGAAAATCGGGGTAATAAGGAGTTAATGGCAGCCCATAGCTGCCACTAAATCCTAGATTAATCATGTCAGGCATCTATGAGACACCCTCCATGATTAATCTGTAAGTTACAGTAAATAAACACACACACACATGAAAAAATCCTTTATTAGAAATAAAAGCACAAACAAATTCCCTCATTACCAATTTAATAAGCCCCAAAAAGCCCTACATGTCCGGCGTAATCCACAGACCTCCAGCGTCGCTTCCAGCATGAAGGTGACAGGAGCTGCAGAAGACACCGCCGCTCCTGTCAGCTCCACGCAGCAACTGAAGACAGCCGCGCGATCAGCTGAGCTGTCACTGAGGTTACCCGCGGCCACCGCTGCATCCACCGCTGGATCCAGTGACAGCGGGTAACCTCAGTGACAGCTCAGCTGATCTCGCGGCTGTCTTCAGTTGCTGTGTGAAGCTGACCGGAGCGGCTGTGTATTCTGCAGCTCCTGTCACCTTCATGCTGGAAGCGACGCTGGAGGTCTGTGGATTACGCCGGACATGGAGGGCTTTTTGGGGCTTATTAAATTGGTAATGAGGGAATTTGTTTGTGTTTTTTATTTCTAATAAAGGATTTTTTCATGTGTGTGTGTTTATTTAATGTAACTTACAGATTAATCATGGAGGGTGTCTCATAGATGCCTGACATGATTAATCTAGGATTTAGTGGCAGCTATGGGCTGCCATTAACTCCTTATTACCCCGATTTGCCACCGCACCAGGGCAAATCGGGAAGAGCCGGGTACAGTCCCAGAACTGTCGCATATAATGTATGCGGCAATTCTGGGCGGCTGCTGGCTGATATTGTTAGGGTGGGGGGCCCCCCATAACGTGGAGCTCCCCATCCTGAGAATACCAGCCTTCAGCCATATGGCTTTATCTGGCTGGTATTAAAATTGGGGGGAACCGCACGCCATTTTTTTTAATTATTTATTTATTTATTTCACTGCACAGTATAGACACGCCCACCGGCTGCTGTGATTGGGTGCAGTGAGACACCTGTCACTCAGCGTGGGGGCGTGTCTCACTGCAACCAATCATAGGCGCCTGTGGGCGGGGAAAGCAGGGAATACGAGATTGTTTAATGAGCGGCCGGCTTTTTCAAAATAGTAAAAGCCGCCGGAGCAGTGTGAACGCCGTGCAGCGCAGCGCCGCGCCGGGGATCGGTGAGTATGAGAGAGGGCTGCTAACTTCAGTCACTCGGGGGATTAGTGGTCACCGGTGAGCCCTTCACTGGTGACCGCTAATCAGGACGCAGCACAGACAGAGCCGCAGCATGACCATGAAGTCGGGTGAAGTTCACCCGAGTTCATTCTGATCGTGCGGCTCTGTGTCTGCTGTCAGCGGCCATGTAGCAGCGGTGAATGGCAGATGACATAGTAAAAAATACGCATTACACACGAATTACACACGCATTACACACGCTAGTAAAATCATTAATTTATTCAGAAATAGCATCGCACTTGCGTTGCACTTGGACCTAACGTGAACTAAAATCAGCCGAGTTTTTTTCAGCCCAGTTGGACCGATTTTACTCGCATAGATGTGTTTCCACCCTTAGAATGCATAAAAAAAACCACATTGAAAAAAATGCATGCATAAAAAGCATCAAAAATGCACCGAAAATGCTTCAAAAACCCATGTTTTTTTTCTGTCAAGAGATGCAGAGGGGGTGCAGAAATTTCTACAACCACATACTCAGTGTGAGCTCATGGCCTTAGGCTACTTGCACTTGCTGAGTATTTGGTGCAGAATTTTTTTGCATCAAATCTGCACCTGTTGGTAGAAAAAGGGCACAAAAAAATCCATGCATTTTGGTGCGTTTTTTGTCAATGGCTGCAAAAGCTGAAAAATGCAGGCAAAATTGCACCAACAATTGACTTGCTGCAGATTATTTTCTGCACAAAATCCTCAAGGAAAAAATAAGCAATGTGAGCACAAAACTCCAGAATTCTCATTGACTTTGCTGGCATAAAGCTAGGCATGCAGATTTCTAACAAAACTGCACCAAACAAAACGCAGTGTGTGCACGCAGCCTTACAGTGTGACTGCATTTTATATATCATAGAGACAAGTCAATGCTGTTTTTTTGGTGCCAACACTCCCATTGATCACTAAAATAAAGGGGCAGAGGCTTTCATGTGAGAGCTGCTCCCAATTTTGCACATAGTCGCTGGGGGCCAAAACCAACTCTCACTATATTGGGAAAATCTATGCACCCTGATTAGGGCGGCAGTTCAGCTCTGGCTATTAAGCCCCTATATAGGATGAATCAGGGCACCGGTGCAGCCGCAGCTCGCCTGTCCGCCCCATCTACCCTTCTACCCTCCAGTAGTTGATTAACATAGGTATGTTCCATCAGTATCTATATGGTAATGGGGAACACATGGAGTCGCCCCTGAAATTGTTTGTGCAGTTACAAACATCCATTTTTTTGTAACAATCAGAAAGGGTCAGAGTTATGACACGCGAGTAATGCGCTGCCAGGCACGAAAACCGCTCAATCCGTGCTGCAAATGTCACCTACATCACCGCCGCTCACCCCGAAACACACATTGTATACTACAAATAGTCAGGAAATGTCCAACTGAGGCTTAAAGGGGAATTCTGGTGTTAGAGGTGAGCAAACAGATATGCAGGACTCTGGGGAAGTGGCCACATCTGTAGTCTGCACTATTAATATGTTGGCTATATAGTAGTTATATTCTTGTACATAGGGGGCAGTATTATAGTAGTTATATTCTTGTACATACAGTAGGAGCAGTATTATAGTAGTTATATTCTTGTACATACAGTAGGAGCAGTATTATAGTAGTTATATTCTTGTACATAGGGGGCAGTATTATAGTAGTTATATTCTTGTACATACAGTAGGAGCAGTATTATAGTAGTTATATTCTTGTACATAGGGAGCAGTATTATAGTAGTTATATTCTTGTACATAGGGGGCAGTATTATAGTAGTTATATTCTTGTACATAGAAGCAGTATTATAGTAGTTATATTCTTGTACATAGGGGGCAGTATTATAGTAGTTATATTCTTGTACATAGGAGCAGTATTATAGTAGTTATATTCTTGTACATAGGGGCAGTATTATAGTAGTTATATTCTTGTACATAGGGGCAGTATTAGAGGAGTTATATTCTTGTACATAGGAGCAGTATTATAGTAGTTATATTCTTGTACATAAGAGCAGTATTATAGTAGTTATATTCTTGTACCTAGGGGCAGTATTATAGTAGCTATATTCTTGTACATTGGAGCAGTATTATAGTAGTTCTATTCTGTGCATAGGGGGCAGTATTATAGTAATTATATTCTTGTACATAGGAGCAGTATTATAGTAGTTATATTCTGTGCATAGGGGCAGTATTATAGTAATTATATTCTTGTACATAGGGAGCAGTATTATAGTAGTTATATTCTTGTACATAGGGGCAGTATTATAGTAGTTATATTCTTGTACATAGGAGCAGTATTATAGTAGTTATATTCTTGTACATAGGAGCAGTATTATAGTAGTTATATTCTTGTATATAGGGAGCAGTATTATAGTAGTTATATTCTTGTACATAGGAGCAGTATTATAGTAGTTATATTCTTGTATATAGGGGGCAGTATTATAGTAGTTATATTCTTGTACATAGGGGCAGTATTATAGTAGTTATATTCTTGTACATAGGAGCAGTATTATAGTAGTTATATTCTTGTACATAGGGGCAGTATTATAGTAGTTATATTCTTATACATAGGAGCAGTATAATAGTAGTTATATTCCTGTACATAGAGAGCAGTATTATAGCAGTTATATTCTTGTACATAGGGGCAGTATTATAGTAGTTATATTCTTGCACATAGAGGGCAGTATTATAGTAGTTATATTCTTGTATATAGGGGACAGTATTATAGTAGTTATATTCTTGTATATAGGGGCAGTATTATAGTAGTTATATTCTTGTACATAGGAGCAGTATTATAGTAGTTATATTCTTGTATATAGGGGCAGTATTATAGTAGTTATATTCTTGTACATAGGAGCAGTATTATAGTAGTTATATTCTTGTATATAGGGACAGTATTATAGTAGTTATATTCTTGTACATAGGGGGCAGTATTATAGTAGTTATATTCTTGTATATAGGGACAGTATTATAGTAGTTATATTCTTGTACATAGGGGGCAGTATTATAGTAGTTATATTCTTGTATATAGGGACAGTATTATAGTAGTTATATTCTTGTATATAGGGGCAGTATTATAGTAGTTATATTCTTGTACAAAGGGGGCAGTATTATAGTAGTTATATTCTTGTATATAGGGACAGTATTATAGTAGTTATATTCTTGTACATAGGGGCGGTATTATAGTAGTTATATTCTTGTACAAAGGGGGCAGTATTATAGTAGTTATATTCTTGTATATAGGGACAGTATTATAGTAGTTATATTCTTGTATAGGGGGCAGTATTATAGTAGTTATATTCTTGTATATAGGGGCAGTATTATAGTAGTTATATTCTTGTACATAGAGGGCAGTATTATAGTAGTTATATTCTTGTACATAGGGGGCAGTATTATAGTAGTTATATTCTTGTATATAGGGACAGTATTATAGTAGTTATATTCTTGTACATAGGGGCAGTATTATAGTAGTTATATTCTTGTATATAGGGGCAGTATTATAGTAGTTATATTCTTGTACATAGAGGACAGTATTATAGTAGTTATATTCTTGTACATAAAGGGCAGAATTATAGAAGTAGATGGCAGTTTCGTGACGGCATATACTTCGAAAAACAAGAAACTGACCAGCACCTCCTAACAGAATAAAGAGAGTTAACAAATGCAAGTTAGAGTGTCGGCATAATACAGAAACCAAGGATTACAGCAGACTCTGCGCTGGAATGTTACATCTGGTCTACGATGAGCGCTCCCTTTCCTCTATAATATTTTTGATTATTTACTGCTTATTCTATTGTTGGCTGGACATCATTGCAGAGGAAATATATACAGAGGCCTAATTGAACCTTTTATGCATGGGGTCACATTGTTGCCAGCCATATGCTTCTTTTTACTGATATTTTATACTAATTATAATTCAAGGCGTGCTCTGATTAGTGTAATGCTCACTGCACTTGGAGAGGGAGGAGGTGAGCTGTGACATCTTATTGTGAATGGTGGATCCTGTGTTATCTACTAGATATAGATGTTTTATCAGTCATTGTACAGGAGGAGGAGGTGAGCTATGACATCTTATTGTGAATGGTGGATCCTGTGTTATCTACTAGATATAAAGGTTTTATCAGTCATTGTACAGGAGGAGGAGGTGAGCTGTGACATCACCTGTAGTCACACCATGATGTTCCCACCTCCACAACTCACTGTTGATGTTTTTTGGGGTGAAACATTCAATTGTAGTGAAACATTTAATTTTTCCATTCTTTTTTGGGTTTTGTTTTTACAGAGTTCATTGAACGGTAAAAATGCGCTGGGGTCATATTTTATTATAAGGGTCTTCTCTGGGGGTCTTATATTAATTCAGGGGTCTGAATATTTATTTCTAGCCTCTATACTGACGAACCAAAGGACTCGTTCGCTATACAGGCAGAAGTGTTGCCTGTTTCCGCGTTTGCCGCCATTAATCAGTCTCTCCGCAGGTAAGGAGAACATGAATGGTGATAAATGAGGGTGAATCCTCTGGGGACGCTCCGTGTTTAGAGGGAAACATCAAACCTGAGTGTAATATCAGCAATGAGCGATGATGTTTGTTTTCTCGGGGACTTGTACGGACGCCAGAATTTTTTTTTTCGGATCTTGGCGTAAGGAGCGCGCGGAGCAGAGACAGCGAGCGCAGATTCATCACGGCTCATTCTATAGAAACATTCGCGTCGTCCTTTTCATCAATCAGGATCGCCGCTCGCTGTCGGGAAGACATATTTTATGCAGCGCTTTTTTTTTTTAATCAGTCTCATACACAGAGTCTGTGAATCTGAGTGTAAGCAAAAATCTTCATCATCGCATTATGGGCCAAAGAGAAAAAAAATAATAGTCGTCAGCAAATTGTGAAATTGATGGTCCGGGAGCAGAGTGTGCGCTCAGCAAGTATGTATCCACATGATTCAGATACAATAACTGAGCGGATTCTGGATGCAAAATGTGTGTTGACAATGAAAAGACATATGCAGAGACATTGTTACTGAATTGCAGCTTTCCCAATCTCCAACTGTTGCAGAATCACAAGTTTTGGCAATGTTACATTGTTATTTTTTTCATAATGGCCCTTTTGCAGAGTTTTTTTTCCTGCAACCATAACCTTTACATTTGGTAGTAAAAACGCTGCTATTTGCTGAACTTTTGCTGCATTTTTTGCTGCTTTAAGTGCATTTTTCAGCCGGATTACATCAGATTTATCTACAGTACTTGTTAATAAAGTTAAAGGGGTTGTCCACTACTTTTACACCGATGTCATGTCCTTAAGATAGGTCATTAACAGGGGCGTAATGATGGTGGTCGTAGAGATCGCGACTGCGACTGAGCCCGGAAGTGTTAGGGGCCCAGTGCCCGCCCTGCAGAGAAGTAGCCAGCTCCTCTGAGTTAGAAAGTGTTGCGCTGTAACAGCAGACCACATGGCCACTATGGGGCCCGTGAGTCAGGGGGGTCCGGTGCTTGCCATGGCACTGGGCCTCCCCTCGCCCGCGGGCCCTCGGCCATGATCGCACACAGTAATGATGACATACTTTGCTCCATCCTCCATCATTCTCCCCCTGTGCATGAGCTCGACGTCTCAGTGCAGCAGAGCGTGGTGACCAAAGCAGCGGGGAAGGGGGGGGAGAGGAGGACTTGTTTATTTGCTTTAAAACATATATAAAACATAATATAATCTAAAAGACACCTTATATATGGACTATGGAGGTGCATTATAATATATGGAGGACTAGGTGGTGCATTAACTAGTATGTGGGCTGCATAATACAATATGAAGGAGTATGAGGGATACCTTATAGATGGACTATGGGGGCACATTATAATACATGTAGGACTATGGGAGGTGTATTATAATACATGGAGGTCTATGGGAGTGCATTATAATATATGGAAGACTATGCAGTGCATTAAATAGTATGTGGGCTGCATAATACAATATGAAGGACTATGAGAGATACCTTATACATAGACTATGGGGGCACATTATAATACATGTAGGACTATGGGACGTGTATTATAATACATGGAGGTCTATGGGAGGGCATTATAATATATGGAGGGCTATGCGGTGCATTAAATAGTATGTGGCTGTATAATACAATATGAAGGACTATGAGAGATACCTTATACATAGACTATGGGGGCACATTATAATACATGTAGGACTATGGCAGGTGTATTATAATACATGCAGGTCTATGGGAGTGCATTATAATATATGGAGGACTATGCGGTGCATTAAATAGTATGTGGGCTGCATAATACAATATGAAGGACTATGAGAGATACCTTATACATAGACTATGGGGGCACATTATAATACATGTAGGACTATGGCAGGTGTATTATAATACATGCAGGTCTATGGGAGTGCATTATAATATATGGAGGACTATGCGGTGCATTAAATAGTATGTGGGCTGCATAATACAATATGAAGGACTATGAGAGATACCTTATACATGGATTATGGGGACACATTATAATACATAGAGGACTATGGGAGGTGCATTATAATACATGGACGACTATGGGAGGTGCATTATAATACATGGAGGTCTATGGGAGTGCATTATAATATATGGAGGACAATGCGGTGCATTAAATAGTATGTGGGCTGCATAATACAATATGAAGGACTATGAGAGATACCTTATACATGGATTATGGGGACACATTATAATACATAGAGGACTATGGGAGGTGCATTATAATACATGGAGGACTATGGCAGGTGTATTATAATACATGCAGGTCTATGGGAGTGCATTATAATATATGGAGGACAATGCGGTGCATTAAAAAGTATGTGGGCTGCATAATACAATATGAAGGACTATGAGGAATACCTTATACATGGACTATTGGGACACATTATAATACATGGAGGACTATGGTGGTGCATTATAATATATGGAGGACTATGGGGGTGCATTCTAATATATGAAGGGTTATGTAGGACCCCTTATACTATATGGAAGGCTATGTGGGGGCCATTATTGTATTTGGACAGCTATATATGAGGGGGAACAAAGATAAAAGCATGGGATGGGAAAGTTTTGTGCTGAGGGAAGGAGGCTCTGATATCATGGGAAAGCTTGGTGCTGAGTTATTATCCCATTCCCCGAGTGTCAGTGTATGGTTGGTGGGTGACCTGTCCAAACTTTGCATTGGGGCCCATCAAACCCTAGTTATCCCACTGGTCATTAATGCCTGATCGGCTGGGATCTGATGCCCGATCAGCTGGTCCTTGAGCCGTCAGTGGGCAGCTGGAAATACTCTGTTCCGGAGCTGCCCCATCTTCTGAGAGCGGCCGGTCCTTAGTAGTGCACCTCTGCCTTTTTTATTGATTTGAATGGGAGGCGGATGTGCAGTAGCCGGCTGCTGTCGCTGTCAGAAGACGGGGCAGCTCTGGAAAAGAATATTTCCAGTTGCTGGCACAAAGAACAGCTGATCGGCAGGGGTGCGGGGTGTCGGACCCCGGCTGATAAGACTTTGATGACCTATGCTAAATATAATGCCAGCAATGTAAAAGAGGTCTAAGGTCCTGTGTGCATCTGCAAATATTAAAATGGCTTTTTTTCTGTTTCTCTTGGAGTAATGGCTTCTTCCTGGCAGAGTGGTCTTTCAGCCCATGTTTATACAGTACTCGTGTCACTGTGGATAATGACACAATCTTACCAGCTTCCGCCAGCATCTTCACAAGGGCTTTTGCTTTTCTTCTTGGGTTGATATGCACATGTCTGACCAAAGCACTTTCATCTCTGGTACACAGAACCCGTCTCCTTCCTGAGCGGTATGATGGCTGCACATTCCCATCTTGTTTGTACTTGTGTATAATTGTTTGTACAGATGAATGAGGCTCCTTCAGGAATCTGGAAATTGCACCCAAGGATGAACCAGACTTGTGCAAGTCCACAATTCTCTTCCTGAGATCTTGGCTGATTTCTTTTGACTTTTCCATGATGCTGCACAAAGAAGCCGTGTGTTTCAGGTGCATTACAATACATCCACAGGTGCGTCTCTAATTAACTCATATGTTGCCAATAAACCTATCACAAGCTTCCAAAGACATGACATCATCTTATGGGCGGTCCCATATTGTTTAAAGGCATAGTACTCTTAGTGTATGGAAACTTTTGACTTTGCAGAAAGTAATAAAAATACCTGAACTCATTCTCTCTTTCTCATTATTCTGGCATTTGGCAAATATAAATAATTTTGGTTCCTAATTTACCTAAAACGGGAAAGGTTTATTCTGATTTCATGTCAGAAACTGAAAAAAACCTGCAGATGTGTCTTTATAGAGAGCGGAGGGAAAAACCTGCAGATGTGTCTGTATAGAGAGCGATGAGAAAAACCTGCAGATGTGTCTGTATAGAGAGTGGAGAGAAAAACCTGCAGATGTGTCTTTACAGAGAGCGGAGGGAAAAACCTGCAGATGTGTCTGTATAGAGAGTGAAGGGAAAAACCTGCAGATGTGTCTTTATAGAGAGGGAGGGAAAACCTGCAGATGTGTCTGTATAGAGAGTGGAGGGAAAAACCTGCAGATGTGTCTTTATAGAAAGTGGAGGCAAAAACCTGAAGATGTGTCTATATAGAGAGGGAGGGAAACTAAGGGTTTCAACTGTACTTTTGAGATTATTCTGAGACTAGATGATAATTCACTTACATGGGAATAGCCCTTCTCACACCTTTCTTAACATTTTACAGATACCAAAGGAAGGAAGAAAATGTATCAAATATGGCCGCCTCTGTAGAAGTTACAAGTCTACAACACACAAGATGAGAGATTTCGATTTCTCTTGCACAGACTGACCGCTAATTTATAAATGAAAAATAAAGTGCATGAAACTTCTGTGAACTTTGCAAATCTTTCTCTGTACAGTTTGTGGCTTAATATTCAGAAAGAGAAAAGTTCTCTAATAATTAGGACAATAAGTCTTGAAAATCAGAGCCGCTTAACAGAGCAAGATAATAAGAAGTAAACAAGAGAAGAAGCAGAAATCTATCATACACGACCTTTTCTTGCACTTGGAAAGAAAACATTTCTATTCAATGGAGAGGATGAAGAAAAGTACAAGGGGTAGGAGGTAATGACTGGAGGAATGTCTACACAAAAGTATCATCATCTGCCAGTAACTTCACAGTAATACAGGATAAACACGCTATCACCTGGCCGTATATATCTGCAATCATACTGCCCCCTATGTACAAGAGTATAACTACAATAATACTGCCCCTATGTACAAGAATATAACTACAATAATACTGCCCACTATGTACAAGAATATAACTACAATAATACTGTCCCCTATGTACAAGAATATAACTACTATAATACTGCCTCCTATTTACAAGAATATAACTACTATAATACTGCTCCTATGTACAAGAATATAACTACTATAATACTGCTCCTATGTACAAGAATATAACTACTATAATACTGCCCCTATGTACAAGAATATAACTACAATAATACTGCCCACTATGTACAAGAATATAACTACAATAATACTGTCCCCTATGTACAAGAATATAACTACTATAATACTGCCTCCTATTTACAAGAATATAACTACTATAATACTGCTCCCTATGTACAAGAATATAACCACTATAATACTGCCCCTATGCACAAGAATATAACTACTATAATACTGCCCCTATGTACAAGAATATAACTACTATAATACTGCTCCTATATACAAGAATATAACCACTATAATACTGCCCCTATGTACAAGAATATAACTACTATAATACTGCCCCTATGTACAAGAATATAACTACTATAATACTGCCCCTATATACAAGAATATAACTACTATAATACTGCTCCTATGTACAAGAATATAACTACTATAATACTGCTCCTATGTACAAGAATATAACTACTATAATACTGCCCCTATGTACAAGAATATAACTACTATAATACTGCCCCTATGTACAAGAATATAACTACTATAATACTGCCCTCTATGTACAAGAATATAACTACTATAATACTGCCCCTATGTACAAGAATATAACTACTATAATACTGCCCCCTATGTACAAGAATATAACTACTATAATACTGCCCCTATCTACAAGAATATAACTACTATAATACTGCCCCTATGTACAAGAATATAACTACTATAATACTGCCCCCTATGTACAAGAATATAACTACTATAATACTGCTCCTATGTACAAGAATATAACTACTATAATACTGCTCCTATGTACAAGAATATAACTACTATAATACTGCCCCTATGTACAAGAATATAACTACTATAATACTGCCCCTATGTACAAGAATATAACTACTATAATACTGCCCTCTATGTACAAGAATATAACTACTATAATACTGCCCCTATGTACAAGAATATAACTACTATAATACTGCCCCCTATGTACAAGAATATAACTACTATAATACTGCTCCTATGTACAAGAATATAACTACTATAATACTGCCCCCTATGTACAAGAATATAACTACTATAATACTGCCCCTATGTACAAGAATATAACTACTATAATACTGCCCCCTATGTACAAGAATATAACTACTATAATACTGCCCCTATGTACAAGAATATAACTACTATAATACTGCCCCTATGTACAGGAATATAACTACTATAATACTGCCCCCTATGTACAAGAATATAACTACTATAATACTGCTCCTATGTACAAGAATATAACTACTATAATACTGCCCCCTATGTACAAGAATATAACTACTATAATACTGCTCCTATGTACAAGAATATAACTACTATAATACTGCCCCCTATGTACAAGAATATAACTACTATAATACTGCCCCTATGTACAAGAATATAACTACTATAATACTGCCCCCTATGTACAAGAATATAACTACTATAATACTGCCCCATATGTACAAGAATATAACTACTATAATACGGCACCTATGTACAAGAATATAACTACTATAATACTGCACCTATGTACAAGAATATAACTACTATAATACTGCCCCTCGTACATGTCAGTTGTCTAGTATCTGAGTTATTTCCTCTCTGGACTGTGCTTAGTTTGCTATGCCGTCTTCTATATACCATATTTCTCTGATTGTTTGCTTTTCCTTCGTGTTTGACCTTCTATAACAATCTATGTCCCCAGATACAGTTGGGGTTCGGGCCGCTGCTCTGTTCTGTTCTCTACACGTCATTTGTTAGTTGAGATTTGGTTCTGACTCGTTGAGAGTTTTTCCTCGGGGCTTCTACAGAAACACAATTTTACTTCTCGGTCTTAGGAACGTTTTTGATAAGATTCATCTGGTGGACGCAAAACCAAACATGAAGTTTTACTCAAAAGTCAGACACTACAATATAACACTGAACAATTATTAAGGGGAAAGGACCTGACTCTTTCCTTCTTGGACTTTAGGCTGGAGTGTTATTAAAAGGGAAATATATCAAATAGAATTATACACCCAATATGATATTGACTTTCAAAGTAAGCACACTGGCATCATCAGGTAGAAAAGATCCATTTAATATTATATACAGTGTATGTATGTGTGACTGTGTGTATGTATATGTATATGTATATATATATATATATATATATATATATATATATATATACATATATATATATATAGATATATATTACACCAATTCCAATGCGAGCAATATATATGTGTATATATATTTTATATATATATATATATATATATATATATATATATATATATACACTTCAATACGGTCTCTGCCAAGTCCACGAAAAGCGAAGAAAAACTACTAGATGCCACTGCCAACTGTTCATATCGGCCAATTAAGCACACAGTACAGGTAGCGTATGGCTTCATGGATGTGGTTTATAGAGCAAGAGGAACACAGCTATTACATTTTATAAATTTAATTTGGTTTTTGATGTCATTTTTATATTGCCCACACCTGTTACTTGCCACACATGAGTTTGAACGAGCATCACTTGGTTAAAACAAAGTTGTTTAACCACAATTTTTGAAAGGTGCTAACAATTTTGTCCAAACCATTTTTAAGGTTTTGTGTGAAATTATGTTCAATTTGCCTTTTTTTATCCTCATTTTATTTTGTGTTGTTTCCATGCACTCAATGTAAATTAACATGTGTATAATAAAACACGTTTAATTGCTATAATTCCTGTAATTCCTGAAAGAAATGATTAGGTTTTTTTTTAAACATTTCAAGGGTGCCAACACTTTTCGCCATAACTGCTCATGTGTATAAATTCTCATATGTATATAAATATATATATATACAGTGCCTACAAGTAGTCTTCAACCCCCTGCAGATTTAGCAGGTTTGATAAGATGCAAATAAGTTGGAGCCTGCAAACTTCAAACAAGAGCAGGATTTATTAACAGATGCATAAATCTTACAAACCAACAAGTTATGTTGCTCAGTTACATTTTAATACATTTTCAACATAAAAGTGTGGGTCAATTATTATTCAACCCCTAGGTTTAATATTTTGTGGAATAACCCTTGTTTGCAATTACAGCTAATAATCGTCTTTTATAAGACCTGATCAGGCCGGCACAGGTCTCTGGAGTTATCTTGGCCCACTCCTCCATGCAGATCTTCTCCAAGTTATCTAGGTTCTCTGGGTGTCTCATGTGGACTTTAATCTTGAGCTCCTTCCACAAGTTTTCAATTGGGTTAAGGTCAGGAGACTGACTAGGCCACTGCATCACCTTGATTTTTTCCCTCTTGAACCAGGCCTTGGTTTTCTTGGCTGTGTGCTTTGGGTCGTTGTCTTGTTGGAAGATGAAATGATGACCCATCTTAAGATCCTTGATGGAGGAGCGGAGATTCTTGGCCAAAATCTCCAGGTAGGCCGTGCTATCCATCTTCCCATGGATGCGGACCAGATGGCCAGGCCCCTTGGCTGAGAAACAGCCCCACAGCATGATTCTGCCACCACCATGCTTGACTGTAGGGATGGTATTCTTGGGGTCGTATGCAGTGCCATCCAGTCTCCAAACGTCACGTGTGTGGTTGGCACCAAAGATCTCGATCTTGGTCTCATCAGACCAGAGAACCTTGAACCAGTCTGTCTCAGAGTCCTCCAAGTGATCATGAGCAAACTGTAGACGAGCCTTGACATGACGCTTTGAAAGTAAAGGTACCTTACGG
>NC_134358.1:562401246-562456246 GCF_048569485.1 Anomaloglossus baeobatrachus | reverse complement strand
CCAAACAAGTCAAAGACATAAGGCTGAGATGTAGAAGTTAGAGTTCGGTTCCAAAAAAATATTCCAATCTCTGATGATCCCCATCAAACCATTATCCTCAAATGGAAAGAACATGGTGCCTCAACAAACCTGCCAAGAGAGGGCCGCCCACCTAAACTCTCAGCCCAGGTAAAGAGGGCATTAATCAGAGAGGCAGCACAAAGACCAAGGGTAACCCTGAAGGAGGTGCAGAGTCTCCAAGCAGAAATTGGAGTGTCTGTCCATATGACCACAATAAACCGTACACTCCATAGAGCCGGCCTGTATGGAAGAGTGGCCACAAAAAAGCCTTTACTTACAGCCAAAAATTGGAAGGGTCATTTTGATTTTGCCAAAAAACATGTGGGAGACTCCCCAAATGTACTGAGTGGAGGAAGGTGCTGTGGTCAGATGAGACCAAAAGTGAACTTTTTGGCCACCAAGGTAAACGCTATGTCTGGCTCCAAACCAACACAGCTCATCACCCTAAGAACACCATCCCCACAGTGAGACATGGTGGTGGCAGCATTATGCTGGTAGAGATGTTTTTCGGCAGCAGGGACCGGTAAAATGGTCCAAGTTTAGGGGAAGATGTTCTTGAGCTAAACCCTTTCCAGTCTGTCAGTAATTTGAGACTGGGACGGAGGTTTCACTTTCCAACAAAACAACAACCCAAAGCTACTGCTAAAGCGACACTGGGGTGTTGTAAGGGGAAAGATATGAATGTATTGGAGCCGCCGAGTCACAGCCCAGACCTCAATCCAATGGAGAAACTGTGGTCAAACATGAAAATCGCTGCTCACCAGAGGAAACATCTTACTGGAAGGAGCTGGAGCAGATTTGCCTTCAGGAATAGGGAAAAATCCCAGTGACAAGATGTGGAAAACTCATAGAGACTTATTCAAAGAGACTTTCAGCTGTAATTGTCGCAAAAGGAGGCTCCACAAAGTACTGACTTTGGGGGAAGGAAGGGGGGGGGGGTGGAATAGTTATGCACACTGACGTTTTCAGTTATTCAGTTATTTTTTCTACGTGTCAACTTCAACATAAAAAGAAAACCAGATGTTCTTTACATGAACTGATGCAAACACTAAAAAAAAATAAATGCCAAAGTTCCCAGAGACCGGTGTCACCTCCATCAGCACCACAAATCCCAACCAACACCTCACATCATGACCTCTCAGACACACCAGTGGGTTGGTCTAGCTGGAACAGGTCCACCCACCTAGGGGTCAGGCAGACTGGTGGGAGGGACGAAGTAAGTCTAGAGAGAGCCCTCAAAGTGAGAGGAGCTGGAGTGTGAGCTCCCGGGAGCTAGAAGGACCGAGGACCGAGGTTGGGTCGCAGACAGTGGTCCGGGACCAGAGGAGTTGGGGACCGGTAGCAGTGACATTGGACAAGGGTGCGACAGACATAGTCTTGGAGGACTGTTGGTACCAGAAAGCCCAAAAGAACTGACCGGTACCAAGCACGACGGGGTACAGGACCCTAGGTCATGAGCCGATTCAACGTTCTGACAATTGACCTGCAGAGGAATGAGACCTTCAGGGACCTTCCCAGAGAGCTCAGAGATTGGGGGCATCAGCACAACGCGGGGGACAGGGTTTTCCAGAGAAAGCAACCCACTGAAGTCCCAAGTGCCAGTCCTTAGGAGCAAGACTTCACTTAAAAACTGAAGAACGGGACCTTACAGCTTCAAGCTATAGGGACCCACACGGACACGAAACTGTGCACGGAGGCAGGAGCCGGATTACTATGTGACACCGGTGGGACCGGGTACTTGGACGGGCTTCCCGCAGTGGCATACAGAGACTTTGGTTTACCTATAGCGTGTGTGTCTCCTTTATAATCCTCATCCAGCACCACGACTACCCACAGTGAGTACCCTGGTCCCCTGCACCCTGCTCTCCCAAATAACTACCAACACCCTGAGCCCGGGGCCTTCCCTACCTGTGGAGGGACTAACATCTGGCTGCTTAACCCCATCTGCCCTGGTACTCCCATCAGCAGCAGCGGCAGTACTCCCATTACCGCAACCCACAGGTGGCGTCACAAACATATTCCCTGTAAATATCCCCTGTATACGGATCAAAGTGTCCGCCAAGCTGGGTCCGGGCCCCCCCTCGAGCCATGATCCCGGATCCAAGCAGCCCGACTAACACCGGGGCGGCACATATATATATTTGTATATATATATATATATATATATATATGCTGTACTACCCGGGATAGTAACAGTCTCTCTGTTTTTCTCCCATTCTCTGTCTGTCTCCCCCTCTGTATATATATCTCAGTCTCTCTCTCTCTCTATCTCTTTGTCTGTCTGTCTCTTTCCCTGTCTGTCTCTGACTGTCTCTGTCTCTTTCTCCGTCTGTCTCTGTCTCTTTCCCTGTCTATCTCTTTCCCTGTCTGTCTATCTCTGTCTCTTTCCCTGTCTGTCTCTTTCCCTCTCTTTCCCTGTGTGTGTCTTTCCCTCTTTCCCTCTGTCTCTTTCCCTGTGTCTGTCTCTTTGTCTGTCTCTTTACCTGTCTTTGTCTGTCTCTTACCCTGTCTGTCTCTTTCCCTTTCTTTCCCTGTCTGTCTGTTTCCCTGTGTCTGTCTCTGTCTCTTTGTCTGTGTCTGTCTTTTTTCCTGTCAGTCTGTCTCTTTGTCTGTGTCTGTCTCTTTGTGTCTGTCTCTCACCCTGTCTATGTCTATTTCTTACCCTGTCTGTGTCTGCCTCTTTCCCTGTCTGTGTCTGTCTCTTTCCCTGGCTGCATTGTGACACGCCAACATTCCATATAAGGGCGTGCCTGCGAATTCTTCTGAAGTTCTGGCTGCACTGTGGCTCCCAGCTCCATTTGCTTTAATGGAGGCAGGTTTTTTGGTGAAGAACTGTAAAGAGCGGGGTTAAAATTTCCCCTCAAAACATAGCCTATGACGCTCTCGGGGTCCAGAAGTGTAAGTGTGCAAAATTTTCTGGCTGTAGCTGCGACGGTGCGGATGCCAATCCTGGACACACACACACACACACACACACACACACACACACACACACACATACACACACACACATTCAGCTTTATATATTAGATATATATATATATATATATATATTTTTTTTTATTTATATGTGTATATATATATATATATATATATATATATACTAGCTGTACTCCCCGGGTTAATAACTGCTATTAACAAAATAGAATGTATTAACAATAATGTATTCTGCACACAAAAGCCACAAAACAAATAGATAGAAATGTAATTATTCAATTGTTGCCTATATTAACCAATCAGAGCTCAGATTAATTAACTGTAGCAAAATAGAAGCTAAGTTGTGATTGGTTGCTATTGGCAGCCTGATAAATCTCCAGGCAACAGAAAGCCCTCCCCCTGACAGTATATATTAGCTCACACATACACATATAGACAGGTCATGTGACTGACAGCTCCGTATTTCCTATGTGGTACATTTGTTGTTCTTGTAGTTTGGCTGCTTATTAATCAGATTTTTATTTGTGAAGGATAATCCCAGACTTGTGTGTGTTTAGGGCGATTATGTGGCGAGGTTGGTGTATGTGTGGTGAGATGTGTGCTGAGGGTGGTATATGTGTTCAAGTGCGTGGTAGTGTGTGGCGCATTTTGTGTGTGTGTTCATATCCCCGAGTGTGGTGAGTATCCCATGTCGGGGCCCCACCTTAGCAGCTGTACGGTATATACTCTTTGGCGCCATCGCTCTCATTCTTTAAGTGCCCCTTGTTCACATCTGGCAGCTGTCAATTTGCCCCCAACAATTTTCGTTTCACTTTTTCCCCATTATGTAGATAGGGGCAAAATTGATTGGTAAATTGGAACGCGTGGGGTTACAATTTTGCCTCACAACATAGCACCCGGCGCTGCCCGGGATAGTAACTGTCTCTCTGTTTCTCTCCCATTCTCTGTCTGTCTCCCCCTCTGTATATGTCTCTCTGTGTCTCTCTCTCTCTTTGTCTGTCTGTCTGTCTGTTTCCCTGTCTGTCTCTTTCTCCGTCTGTCTCAATCTCTTTCCCTGTCTGTCTATCTATCTCTTTCCCTGTCTATCTATCTCTGTCACTTTCCCTGTCTGTCACTTTCCCTGTCTGTCACTCCCTGTCTGTCACTTTCCCTCTCTTTCCCTGTCTGTCTCTTTCGCTTCAGTCTGTCTCTTTGTCTGTGTCTGTCTCTTTGTGTCTGTCTCTTACCCTGTCTATATCTCTTTCCCTGTCTGTGTCTGTCTCTTTCCCTGGCTGCATTGTGACACGCCAACATTCCATATAAGGGCATGGCTGCGCATTCTTCTGAAGTTCTGGCTGCACTGTGGCTCCCAGCTCCATTCGCTTTAATGGAGGCAGATTTTTTGACGAATAACTGTAAAAAGCAGGGTTAAAATTTCCCCTCGATACATAGCCTATGACGCTCTCGGGGTCTAGAAGTGTGTGTGTGCAAAATTTTGCGGCCGTAGCTGCGACGGTGCGGATGCCAATCCCGGACACACACACACACACACACACACACACACACACACACACACACACACACACACACACACACACACACACACACACACACACACACACACACACACACACACACACACATTCAGCTTTATATATTAGATTTATATTTATTTATATGTGTGTGTATATATATATATATATATATATATATATATATTTACAGTATATATATTTGCTGTGTGTATATATATATATATATTTATATATATATATATATATATATATTTATATTTAGACGTATTCTATATGTTATATGCAGTTCATATACTCTATAGCATTCGTGCATGGTATTATAGGTAATATACACTGCCACATTGTATTTTGCAGATAATTCCGGTCGTTACATTTCATGATTCTTTCAGATTTGTGATTTCAATTTATTTTCCTGATCACATTTTTTGGCTCATGTATTAAATCCTCAGTTTATGGCTTTTCGCAACGTTTTATTTCACCCCTTTCACTTTCAATCAGTAGAACTTGTAAATCTGTTCCATTGAATGTATTTCTCTTTCCTGGTCGCCTTGTGGATAAAAATAAAAATCAATAAAACCGAAAAGATTGTAAAATATATCGCGCATAGAGCTGCAGGTCGGGCGGCTCTGACTCATTAAACGGAATTTTTGCAGAAATTTGTAATTGAAAAGCGAATAATGCAGGGAACAATATTATTGTAGGAGAAAACGGACGCGGTTTTATTGTCTTAATGTCCACTAAAGAAATAATAAAAGAATCATTATTTGTTGAGACATTGTTACTTAGAAGGTGGAAACAATCGTAAGGACTCCCTTATTCCCTATAGTTTAGAGCAACTTGAGAATTCTTCTAACTTCTTGGCTGAAAACACCCCAAAAATTTAAATAGACCCAATCGGAGAGCCAGAATATTTGTGCCACACCCCTTTGACATTTAGGAATTCTGACTTTCCTAGTGGGCAGAGCTTAAGTAAACTTTGTCATGTGATGCTCTTTAGCTCTGCTGATTGGCTGAGAAGCCTCGAAGAAGGGAGGAGCATAAGAAAAGCAATTTTTTGTCTCTCTGATTGGCTCAGAAGAGTTTTTAAAGAAGCGACTGGAGCTCTCTAGTCCATTGCTGTTACTCATATCTCTGTGGCCGGTCATCACTCTCCTGCTCTGTGAATCTCCAGACCCCAAAGCTTAATTACATTAGTTCTGGCTTCCATTTAAAGTGGATTGACCCCATTACCTCTGAACTCTCCCACATCCTGACCTTCACTTCTGCCTTGTCCCTTCAGATTTTAGAACTAGTATCTTTCCTTATCACTAAGTATCATCTCACCAAAATCCTCATGGCCCGCATCCAGAACAGCAGTTCTAGAGAAGCACGGACAGGGGGGGATTGGCAGGGACTAATGAAGCAGAGCCGTTTCTGTGATGTAGCCGATTTGTTATATTGATGTAGCAGAGGTACCAATGTAGCATGCACACCATGTGTGAATCTCCACTAAAGGAATCCGCCCCGTCACATTTATAATCATGAAATTTTGCAGACACCTCATGTGACTCAGGGAATGTCATAAACTATGTATTAAAGGGAAAATTTAACCCTGCGCTGTACAGTTATTCGCCAAAAAAATTGGTTACATTAAAGTGAATGGAGCTGGGAACTATAGGTCATTAATAGGAGCTGTGATTGGTTACTATAGGAACAAAGGACATTGTTAGTATAAGAAGCTTATGTGTGAGGTAATAAGATGTCTGTGGAGGAGGGATAGAGAGAGAGACAGACAGTCAAAGAGACAAGGAGCGACAGAGAGACAGACAGTAAGACACAGAGAGAGACAGACGGACAGAGAGAGACATAGAAAAACAGAGAGATAGACAGACTGGTAGAGAGAGACATAGAGAAACAGACAGACAGAGAGAGACAGATGGATAGAGAGAGAGACATAGAGAAACAGACAGACAGACAGAGAGAGACAGACGGATAGAGAGAGAGACATAGAGAAACAGACAGAGAGACAGAGAGAGACAGATGGATAGAGAGAGAGACATAGAGAAACAGACAGAGAGACAGAGAGAGACAGATGGATAGAGAGAGACATAGAGAAACAGACAGACAGAGAGAGACAGATGGATAGAGAGAGAGACATAGAGAAACAGACAGAGAGACAGAGAGAGACAGATGGATAGAGAGAGAGACATAGAGAAACAGACAGAGAGACAGAGAGAGACAGATGGATAGAGAGAGAGACATAGAGAAACAGACAGAGAGACAGAGAGAGACAGATGGATAGAGAGAGAGACATAGAGAAACAGACAGAGAGACAGAGAGAGACAGACGGACAGAGAGAGACATAGAAAAACAGAGAGATAGACAGACTGGTAGAGAGAGACATAGAGAAACAGACAGAGAGAGACAGAGATAGATGAATAGAGAGCGAGACATAGAGAAACAGACAGGCAGAGAGAGACAGATGGATAGAGAGAGAGACATAGAGAAGCAGAGAGACAGACGGAGACAGAAAGAGACAGAGTGACAGAGGCAGACAGGGAGAGACAGATGCAAAGAGAGAAACAGAGAGAGACACACATAGAGAGAGATGGGGAAAGCCAGAGAGACACTTAGTTACTATCCCGGGCACCACCGGCTACTACAGCTAGTATGGAATATACGCTAAGAAATATACAGCTGCACTCTGAGAACCTAAGGTGTGCAAATATTGCATGGTAATGTAAGACCTTCCCCGACTTTCAAATGAATATTCCTTGCCTTCTTCCTACCTAACATCCTTCATAGCTCGCCCGCTACTGATTGGTGACTATTAGAGGGACCATGACCTGGGTATTTGACCGAAAGGATCCATGCCTGCCTTAGGGACTGAAGGTGAAGAATAAGGCCATGTGCCCACAGGAGATCGTACCTGCGGACTTTTCTGCAGGTATTTCCATAGGTTCATGCAGCAACTCCCCGGAATCCGCAGCTATCCATTGATGCGGAATTTCTGCTGAATTGTTGCGGTAAATCTCCGGAAACAGTGCGGATTTCGTGCGGAATTCCTGTAGATTTCCCGCTCTGTATCGAGCGGGAATTCCACAGATAATTCCAAATGAATAATGGACATGCAGTTACGTGCGGTTGCGGGAAATCCGCAGCTTTTTCCGCAGCCGCAAAAACCGCAGCATTGATACTGCACTCCCCAAATCCTATAGGATAACATGGGGAGGGTCTGTACTTGTGTAAACCTGCGGATTTATATGGAAAATCTAGAAAATCTGCGGGTTTTCCGCTGCAGAATCCGCAGGTATTTTCTCCCGTGGGCACATAGCCTAAGAGGGTTCCTTAAACTCCAGACCAAGTGGTCCCACCACGTGGTGAATTCTGAAGACATGACTGTTTTCAGCGAGGGGCGCTATACAGTATGTAAGGGGCCACACAATGATGATAAGTTCCAGGCTACGTAGGGTCAGGTTCATTTTTTCTTATGGAATGTGTTTCTTGGGTTTTGATTTTCGGTCGGGTTGTGATCAGTTTCCTTTGAGAGTCTGAGGCTCCGGTATCAGATAAGTGATCGCCTGCGACAATAGGCGGTAAATGGGAGAAGATTTCCATTCAGCGCAGAAGAGTCAGAGAGCAGATGTAATACGAGGAGGGAATCAGTCAGTTCATCTGCAGATGATGATACCATTCAGCGTTCTGCATCTCGCCCGCCGCTCGCCCGCCCGGAAGATTAAAAGTCTGGTTATCAGTTAATGAAACGACATATGGGAAACGCTGGAGGAGCCATAATACAGGAGCAAAAGCAAATATTTGTGAATCGCAGTCTATACTGGGTATATAGGTCTAAAATCCATTTCTAATCTCATTTCTAATACAGTCAGAACCTCAGACTATTGCTCCTCCATGCTTTACACTGCAGCTCTGCTTAGATTGGTATATACCATTACTGCAAGGTAGGAAATTAAAGCATATAGCATTGTTATTTTCACATTATCAGAATTATCTTTATCTCAAATAAACTCTCCCAATATTCCTCCACTTGCTTTACACTGCAACTCTGCAACTGACACATTTTTTTATTTTTGTGTGTTTTTTTAAAATGTATTTATTTTTTAAAGTGGATCCCGTCACTGTTTTGGGTGACCAGCTATGGGGTCTGTCTCTGGAGGTTGCACACCTTCGGACAGCTGTGCAATTGTTGCGGGCGGAGGAGGGGACGCTGCGCTCACCCACTGCTCAGGTCCGGCTACTGCTGCTGCTGCTCAATGGTGGCTCGAGCGGTGGGCCGGATCCCGGGGACTCGAGCGGCGTTCCTCGCCCGTTTGTGAAAGGGGGGTTGGTGTATGGTTTGGAGATATTGTCCGTGACGCCACCCACGGTTGTGGTGAGGTTGTGACACCACCGCTGCTCTGGACGGGAAACCCGGGAGCAATGACAGGGAGCAGCTTGGATGTTGGTTCTCCCCTCCGTGGGTAGGGGGGGTTGGTTGTCCCGGGGCCCCGGTGAGGGTTTAGGGATGGTAGGCGGGTTACGGGGCCTGGTGAGGTGCAGGGTCGCGGGGGCAGCGCTGTGCCGCACGGCACGGTGGTACTCACTCAGCCAGTAATTCACACAGAGTCTCTGGTCAAACAAACGGCTGGATGGACGGGTCCCACAGGCGGCTGCGGTTGTTCTCCTCCCGGTAGGTTGAGGGTGACTGCCTTTCCCTGCACCTGTGTTGTGTTTACGGTTCCAATGGCTTCCCACCGGTAACCCGCTCCCCAGCTTGGATGGATGCTGAAGGAGCCCAGGCTCCGGCCCTGGGAACTGTAGCCTTGGCGGTGACTGTGTTTCCCTCTATGGTGTGAGCTGTTGCCTTCAATCGGGTCTTGGCTGCTGGGAAACCCCGGAGGTTCCCTTCGCTAACGGATTTGACCGGTTTTACGGCGACTCCTAGCCTGGTCGGGGTCTGTAGGCCCTGCCGGATGGTGCTGGCTTCTCTTCACTCCCCGATCCGGTACCGGCGGGCCACTGTCCGTCCCCGATCCGTACGGTTCACTCTAATCAGCCTCTCCTGCAGACGGTCACCACCGTCTGGCAACCTTGCTGAGTGCCCGGGCCACACACCCGGACACGGTCAGTCTCCTCTGCTACCACTTCGCTCTCTAAAACTGATCTGCTTACTTTTCCCGCCTCCAGAACTGTGAACTCCTCGGTGGGCGGGACCAACCGCCTGGCCCACCCCCTGGTGTGGACATCAGCCCCTGGAGGAAGGCAACAAGGATTTGTGTTTGACTTAGGTGTGCCTAGCCGGGGTGTAGGGTGTGTTGGTGTAGTACCTGTGACGACCTGGCTTGTCCAGGGCGCCACATTCCCCCGTAGTAAAATGCAGACCGTCCGCGGGCTGCCCGTCCATCACCGGTTTTATTTTCACAACTGAAAAAGAGTAAAACGGTAAAACGTAAAAGCATCATAAACATTTTACAACGGTACGGCTTCCGCTCTTCTTCCACCCAAACAACCTGGCCCTGATGCTGCCCCTAAGAAACGGGCAGCACCCCTTGACCCCAGTCCAGCACCAAGTTGCCCGAGCGGGTTCTGTCTCTTTCAGGGGACCCGCGTCCAAGGGGACCCCTGAACCCCCGGAGGATTGCCACCGGTTACGGTAGTGGCGGGCCTGGGCCATCCCTTTCCACCAGGCCCATCCTCCCAAATCAGCCTCTCCGGAGGCGGTAACGGTGTCAAGCCAACTAACATTTTTATTTACATGCCACTAAGTTTGTGGTTGCCCTGCAAGTTCTCGGGCTTGTCCGTAAGCAGTTCCTTACGCAACGGTTGCAGACAGTCCCCACAGGGACAACAGATGCCGGCAACGGCCGGTTCAATCACGGTTCAATCAGGTAAACTTCTTCGGTTGATTTCTTTACTTATCGGTCAAAAACTTTCAAACTGTTACAGGTGGTCCCAACGGGGACAACTTTTAACAACGGTGGACCGCTGACTTACTCCTGATCCACGGTGTCGGCCAGGGGAGGGGGCTGGGTGGATACTCGGGCCTCTTGACTGCCCCTCAGCTTTGCATACAGCGCAAACCAACCCCTCTCCCCGCAGTGCCTGGTGTATTGGACCAAGTCCCCCGGCATCAGGTTGCGGCACGGGTGGCCTTCCGGCAGATGGGCATTGACGTCCCGTCGGGCCACAAAGACTTCGGCCTTCAGGCCCGGCTCATATATAAAACCATAGCCCCGACGGACGTCAAATCTCCTCACTTGCCCTTCATAGAGCGGGCCCCGGACACGAAAGGTGGCTTGGCGGAGGCTTTCCTTCTCCCGGATCGTACGGGCTACCAGCTCCGCCTTCCTTCGCTCCCTCTCCGCAATCTCCTGGCCCAGCGGGGTATGTCCTATGTCCCAGTAAGGGGCTACTGCGGGCCCCAGCGCACGGGTCGGGCCCCGCGAGACCTCCTTCACGCTGCCCAGGACTGGCGCATTCTGGGGGGAAGGTCCCGCGGTGTCACGGCCTGGGGTGCTGCCCTGCAGCGGCAACCCGGCGCGGCCTCAGCCGAGGCGTGGGGGATGGGCACAGAGGTCGTCTCCCGCTGGACCTCCTGCACGGAGCGGTCGATCGGCACCGGTTCGGGGGAAGTCTCCACAGGTGCCTCCGGCATTTCTCTTCCGACGGTCTCGGACTTCGGCACCTTCCACGGGAGCGGCTCGGGGCGGTCACGGGCCCCGGCTGCAGATCGGTCCGCCTGGGCGGATTGGCGGGGTACCGCTACCGGTGGTGGTGGTAGTGGGCCTAGTGGCGGGGCAGCAGCAGCCAAAACGGATGGCGGGGGAGGTAGCAGGGCGAGCGGGTGTAGACCGGGCCCCTCGGCCGCGATGACCGACCCAGTAGAGGTACAGGGGCGTGGGTCACTTACCCTCTCTTCCAAGACTCCCTCCACCTCGCGTCTCCGTATGGCCGCCACCACCTCCGCCATGTCGGCCTCCCACTCCTCCAGGAGGAGTTGCACTCTGATTTGCAGCCGTTGTTGCAGCTGAGCGGTCCGAACCTCCACCCACGCCGCGGTTCCAGGCGCGGGGGCTACGGTGCTACGGGACGGCTGGTACATTGCTGTGGTGGCCTCTTCCAGGAACAAAAAGATGGCCGCAGGGTCCTGGCGTCCCTGCTTTTATAGCCGCGGACTACATGCGGCCAGACGCCATCCGTCCCCCTTAGTCTTTTTCCAGCTCCTCCTCTACAGGGGCGGGGTATCGGCTTTCGCACCTCCACTGCTCGGGAAGACGCTCAAGAGGGGACTTTTCGCGCCCAAAATGGCGGCTTCTCAAGATTTTCGGCCGGACACCTCCGGCGGTCACAAGGCGCACCTCTACCAGACAGCAGAGCGGTAAGATCCTGCTCGTGACGCCAAGTTGTCGCGGGCGGAGGAGGGGACGCTGCGCTCACCCACTGCTCGGGTCCGGCTACTGCTGCTGCTGCTGCTGCTCGGTGGTGGCTCGAGCGGTGGGCCGGATCCCGGGGACTCGAGCGGCGTTCCTCGCCCGTGAGTGAAAGGGGGGTTGGTGTATGGTTTGGGGATATTGTCCGTGACGCCACCCACGGTTGTGGTGAGGTTGTGACACCACCGCTGCTCTGGACGGGAAACCCGGGAGCGATGACAGGGAGCAGCTTGGATGTTGGTTCTCCCCTCCGTGGGTAGGGGGGGTTGGTTGTCCCGGGGCCCCGGTGAGGGTTTAGGGATGGCAGGCGGGTTACGGGGCCTGGTGAGGTGCATGGTCGCGGGGGCAGCGCTGTGCCGCACGGCATGGTGGTACTCACTCAGCTAGTAATTCACACAGAGTCTCTGGTCAAACAAACGGCTGGATGGACGGGTCCCACAGGCGGCTGCGGTTGTTCTCCTCCCAGTAGGTTGATGGTGACTGCCTTTCCCTGCACCTGTGTTGTGTTTACGGTTCCAATGGATTGCCACCGGTAACCCGCTCCCCAGCTTGGATGGATGCTGAAGGAGCCCCTTTTTGCCCGCAGGCTCTGGCCCTGGGAACTGTAGCCTTGGCAGTGACTGTGTTTCCCTCTATGGTGTGAGCTGTTGCCTTCAATCGGGTCTTGGCTGCTGGGAAACCCCGGAGGTTCCCTTCGCTAACGGATTTGACCGGTTTTACGGCGACTCCTAGCCTGGTCGGGGTCCGTAGGCCCTGCTGGATGGTGCTGGCTTCTCTTCACTCCCCGATCCGGTACCGGCGGGCCACCGCCCGTCCCCGATCCGTACGGTTCACTCCAATCAGCCTCTCCTGCAGACAGTCACCACCGTCTGCCAACCTTGCTGAGTGCCCGGGCCACGCACCCGGACACGGTCAGTCTCCTCTGCTACCACTTCACTCTCTAAAACTGATCTGCTTACTTTTCCCGCCTCCAGGACTGTGAACTCCTCGGTGGGCGGGACCAACCGCCTGGCCCACCTTCTGGTGTGGACATCAGCCCCTGGAGGAAGGCAACAAGGATTTGTGTTTGACTTAGGTGTGTCTAGCCGGGGTGTAGGGTGTGTTGGTGTAGTACCTGTGACGGCCTGGCTTGTCCAGGGCGCCACACAATCGCTGACTCCTAATGTTGGGGATTCTGTGGGTAGACAGGCCCATCCGGAGCCCAGGATTGCTCACCACAGAGGCTTGCAGAGGGTAGAGACAACTATTTGGCATTTAAAGAAACCTGTAAACTGTACCTCAGGCTTCAGCCTTAAGGCCGCTTTACATGCTGCGATATTGGTACCGATATCGCTAGCGTGCGTTCCCGCCCCCATCGGTTGTGCGAGACAGGCAAATCGCTGCCCGTGTCGCACAACATCGCCCGGACCCGTCACTCGTACTTACCTGCCTAGCGACGTCGCTGTGACCGGCGAACCGCCTACTTTCTAAGGGGGCGGTTCGTTCAGAGTCACATAGACGTCACTGAAGCGTCACTGAACCGCCGCCCAATAGAAGCGGAGGGGCGCAGATGAGCGGGACGTAACATCCCGCCCACCTCCTTCCTTTCGCATTGCGGGCGGGAGGCAGGTAAGGAGAGGTTCCTCGTTCCTGCGGTGTCACACGGAGCGATGTGCGCTGCCGCAGGAACGAGGAACAACCTCGTTACTGCTGCAGTAACGATATTTGAGAATGGACCCCCATGTCACCGATGAGCGATTTTGCACGTTTTTGCGACGATGCAAAATCGCTCATAGGTGTCACACGCAACGGCATCGCTAATGCGGCCGGATGTGCGTCACCAAATCCGTGACCCCAACGACTTCGCATTAGCGATGTCGTAGCATGTAAAGCCCGCTTAAGGCGGGTTTTGCACACTACGATATTGCAGCTGCGATGTCGGTGGGGTCAAATCGAAAGTGACGCACATCCGGCATCGCAGTCGATATCGTAGTGTGCAAATCCTTTTTGATACGATTAACGAGCGCAAAAGCGTCGTTATCGTATGATCGGTGTAGGGTCCGACATTTCCATAATGCCGCTGCTGCGACAGGTACGATTTTGTTTGTCGTTCCTGCGGCCGCACACATCGCTGTGTATGAAGCCGCAGGAGCGAGGAACATCTCCTTACCTGCCTCCCGGCTGCAATGCAGAAGGAAGGAGGTGGGCGGGATGTTTACATCCCGCTCATCTCTGCCCCTCCGCTGCTATTGGCCGCCTACCGTGTGACGTCGCTGTGACGCCGCACGACCCGCCCCCTTAGGAAGGAGGCTGGTCGCCGGCCAGAGCGACGTCGCAGGAAAGGTGAGTGCATGTGAAGCTGCCGTAGCGATAATGTTCGCTACGCCAGCAATCACAAGATATCGCTGCTGCGACGGGGGCGGGGACTATCGCGCTCGGCATCGCAGCATCGGCTTGCGATGTCGCAGCGTGCAAAGTGACCCTAACTTTCTGGAGATGAGGAACAGCGGGTGTGGATTGTGATCTTACTGTTGCAAGGGATCCACAATCCTTGGCTTTCTCGATGCCACATGGCTGTCTCCAGTCGGTGAATGGATTTTTTGAGGCCTTGGGTCTCATCTCTGATGATCCTGACCGAGTCTCCTTGGCTGAGTCCAGGCTGCGTTGCCTCCTGCAGGGAGCTCAGTCAGCTATTGTTCAGAATTTTGTAGATGGGCAACTGACACCAAGTGGAGTCACCCGGCTCTCAGAAACCAGTTTCTCCAGGGACTTTCAGAAAGGTTGAAAGATGCCTTGATGATTTATGAAACCCCTGCGTCCTTGGAGGCCACCATGCCCTTAGCTATACATGTGGACAGACCACTCCGAGAAAGAGTGGTTAGATTACTTTCCCCGGAGACCCTACCTCAGGGTGTCGCGGGCGGGGAGGAGGGTGTCAGCACTGCGCTCACCCCTCTGCTCGGGTCCGGCGGCTACTGCTCAGTGGTGGCTCGAGCAGTGGGCCGGATCCCGGGGGTTCTCGAGCGGCGCTCCTCGCCCGTGAGTGAAAGGGGATTTGGGTGTTGGGATATTGTCTATTGTCCGTGACGCCACCCACGGTTGTGGTGATTTCACCACCGCTGCTCTATATGGGGGGTCCCAGGAGTGATGGTGTGTAGCAGCGAGATGTTGTGTTGCCCCTCCGTGGGTAGGGGTTGGTGATCCCGGGGCCCGGTGATGGGGTTCAATGCAGGGCCTGGTGGCCGCAGGGACGCGGGGGCAGCGCTGTGCCTTGCGGCACTGTGGTACTCACTCAGCCTGAGACGTTGACACAGTTTTACGGTAAACCACACGGCTGGAAAGACGGTTCCCACGGACGGCTGCACTTGCTTCCCCAGTAGGTGACGGTGATGTCCCTTTTCCTGCACCTTTTGTTATGGATGGTTTCGATGGGTCCCCACCGGTAACCCGCTCCCCGGCTTCAAGCTGGACCGGAGGAGCTCTACTCTTTGCCCGCAGGCGCTGGCCCTTAGAAACTGGTGCCCTGGCGGTGGCGGTGTCTCTACTGTAATGGTTGAGCTGTTGCCTTCAATCGGGACTTGGTTGTTGGGGGAATCTGCGTCCCCTTCACTGACGGATTTGGCAACTTATGGCGACTCCTAGCCTTGCCGGGGTCCGAGAGGCCCCTGCCCTGGTGCTGACTGTCCTTTGCACGCTGCTTCAGACCGCCGGGTCACCACCCGTCCGCGGTCCTTCCAGGAACTCCCGAACAGTCACCTCTCCAGACAGTCACCGTCGTCTGCTGACCTTGCTGACCCTGTCCTGCACACAGCTGGACTCACTTCAGGCTTTCTTTCTGTCACCTTTCACCTTCCTTCAGCTTCTCTTACTCCTCCTTTACCACTCTACTTCACTACTTGTTTACTCCTATCCGTCCCTAGCTGGACTGCCACTTCACTGTTTACTCAAGCTCCCCCTGAGCTAAACTGCCTGGTTCCTCCCGCCTCCAGAGCTGTGAACTCCTCGGTGGGCGAAGCCAACCGCCTGGCCCACCCCCTGGTGTGAACATCAGCCTCTGGAGGAAGGCAACAAGGATTTTGGTAGCTTTGATGTGCCTAACTGGGGTGTAGGGTGTGGTGGTGTAATGACCTGTGACCCCTGGCTTGCCCAGGGCGTCACAAGGGCAGCACCCCATTGCCGAGGGGAGTGATCTGAGGGTTTGGAGGAGGCCATGCAGCTAGGGGGAGGCACTACTAGGGCAGCACGGTGGCTCAGTGGTTAGCACTGCAGTCTTGTGGTGGCTCAGTGGTTAGCACTGCAGTCTTGTGGCGGCTCAGTGGTTAGCACTGCAGTCTTGTGGTGGCTCAGTGGTTAGCACTGCAGTCTTGTGGTGGCTCAGTGGTTAGCACTGCAGCCTTGCAGCGCTGGGGTCCTGGGTTCACATCCCACCAAGGACACCATCTGCAAGGAGTTTGTATGTTCTCCCCGTGTTTGCGTGGGTTTCCTCCGGGTACTCTGGTTTCCTCCCACACTCCAAAGACATACTGATAGGGACTCTAGATTGTGAGCCCCAATGGGCACAGTGTTGCCAAAGTATGTAAAGCGCTGTGAAATTAATAGTGCTATATAAATGAATAAAATCATTATTATTAATTATTATTACTTCACATGTTTCCACTGAAATCTGCAGGAAAAAAGGGGGTTGGTTTTTATTGTGGTAAAAAAAAGTTAATTTTATTGAATTTTGTCCCTCAATTCCTAAGTTAAAAGGAACTTCTGGAACTCAGGTTACCCTTGGTGGTGGACAATCGGGGTCTCTGTCTTCTACATGTAATTCTCGCTTTGTCCTGACAGCGGAGGTGGTGCTGGAGAGCAGGGCTGAGAAAATGTCTGTGTTTGTGGTCAGTGGAGCAGGAGTCAGCATGGTGGATGCTCTGTTTGTAACAACTCATGGGCTTACCAGTAGCATGTTGGCTAAGCCCATCTCCATCTATGCCATAGACTCAACGCCACCTGCTCAGGGATGTCTGACACAGATTATACTGAGGGTAGGACCCTGCATTATGAAGTCATTTCTTGCTATGTTCTAGGGGTCTTCCCACTCCTATTGTACTGGGTCTACCCATGTTTGTGAAACATAATCCTGTAGTGGATTGGCAATCCAGGGAAATTGGGGAGAGGGACATTACTGTATTAATAATTGTTTGATCACTTCTCTCTCTGCGGTCTCTACGGAGCCCTTACTGGCATTTTTGTCTGGGTTTGAAGATGTATTTTTGGAGAGGGGGTGTCGGGATTTACCTGCCCATCGTGTATATGACTGTCCCATTAATCTGCTTCCTGGAGCAAAACGTCCTATATCCAGATTGTATAATAATCCATGAAATACCGTATTACATTGCTGAGAGTCTGGAGAAGAGCCCTATCAGACCCTCCTCTTCGCCCGTGGGGGCAGGGTTCTTCTTAGTTGAAAAAAAGACAGGGGTCTCCGCCCTTGTTTGGATTTTCGGGAATTGAATCAGATTACCATCCGAGACCCTTATACTCTCCCTGTGATTCCGGATTTATTCAACCAGATCGTGGGAGCTAAATGGTTCTCCAAGTTGGACTTAAGGGGGCATTATTGTGCCGCTATCTAGCTGTTCTGGAACAAATCGCCTTCTACAGCCAAATATTTGACATTGTGACTCCCTAGTCCAGAGCACCTACAGATATTTTTTTTTTTTCACCTCATTCCCATGTTTTTTTGCATAGTTGAATAATTTGGCCGTGTTCCTGTTATGCACGAACGTATACCAATACGGGTAAAGAGGTAATAAAACCTATCTCACAGCAGCCGTATCTTCACCCTACTGATTCCTGTACAGACTAGGATCCCTAGCTGCACAACATCCTAATGGTTATTGAACAGACTGGAATATACCTACCCATATAACTAGCAACCTACAACTTCAACCTGAAAGGCCATCGAGTTGTCTCTCGAACCTCTTGAGGAACCAGTGTGGAGATTACTAACACTACAAATGAAAATAGGCTAAGCGGGCAGAGAAAGACAAGGACCCAAGGTGTGGAAACATGTGCATGTGCAGCCTGTAGCTGTCTGCTTTACCTTGGCTGGTTATCAAAAATAGAGTTCCCCAGTCCTTTTTTTGTAAATTATTTATAACTACATACGGGCATTATTATAGTAGTTATATTCTTGTACATAGGAGCAGTATTATAGTAGTTATATTCTTGTACATAGGGGCAGTATTATAGTAGCTATATTCTTGTACATAGGAGCAGTATTATAGTAGTTATAGTCTTGTACATAGGGGCAGTATTATAGTAGTTATATTCTTGTACATAGGGGGCAGTATTATAGTAGTTATATTCTTGTACATAGGAGCAGTATTATAGTAGTTATATTCTTGTACATAGGAGCAGTATTATAGTAGTTATATTCTTGTACATAGGGGCAGTATTATAGTAGTTATATTCTTGTACATAGGAGCAGTATTATAGTAGTTATATTCTTGTATATAGGAGCAGTATTATAGTAGTTATATTCTTGCACATAGGGGCAGTGTTATAGTAGTTATAGTCTTGTACATAGGAGCAGTATTATAGTAGTTATATTCTTGCACATAGGGGCAGTGTTATAGTAGTTATAGTCTTGTACATAGGAGCAGTATTATAGTAGTTATATTCTTGTACATAGGGGCAGTATTATAGTAGTTATATTCTTGTACATAGGGGCAGTATTATAGTAGTTATATTCTTGTACATAAGAGCAGTATTATAGTAGTTATATTCTTGTACATAGGGGCAGTATTATAGTAGTTACATTCTTGTACATAGGAGCAGTATTATAGTAGTTATATTCTTGTTCATAGGGGCAGTATTATAGTAGTTATATTCTTGTACATAGGGGCAGTATTATAGTAGTTATATTCTTGTACATAGGAGCAGTATTATAGTAGTTATATTCTTGTACATAGGAGCAGTATTATAGTAGTTATATTCTTGTACATAGGAGCAGTATTATAGTAGTTATATTCTTGTACACAGGGACATTATTATAGTAGTTATATTCTTATACATAGGGGCAGTATTATAGTAGTTATATTCTTGCACATAGGAACAGTATTATAGTAGTTATATTCTTGTACATAGGAGCAGTATTATAGTAGTTATATTCTTGTACATAGGGAGCAGTATTATAGTAGTTATATTCTTGTACATAGGAGCAGTATTATAATAGTTATATTCTGTACATAGGGGCAGTATTATAGTAGCTATATTCTTGTACACAGGGACATTATTATAGTAGTTATATTCTTATACATAGGGGCAGTATTATAGTAGTTATATTCTTGTATATAGGAGGCAGTATTATAGTAGTTATATTCTTATACATAGGGGCAGTATTATAGTAGCTATATTCTTGTACATAGGAGCAGTATTATAGTAGTTATAGTCTTGTACATAGGGGCAGTATTATAGTAGTTATATTCTTGTACATAGGGGGCAGTATTATAGTAGTTATATTCTTGTACATAGGAGCAGTATTATAGTAGTTATATTCTTGTACATAGGAGCAGTATTATAGTAGTTATATTCTTGTACATAGGGGCAGTATTATAGTAGTTATATTCTTGTACATAGGAGCAGTATTATAGTAGTTATATTCTTGTATATAGGAGCAGTATTATAGTAGTTATATTCTTGCACATAGGGGCAGTGTTATAGTAGTTATAGTCTTGTATATAGGAGCAGTATTATAGTAGTTATATTCTTGCACATAGGGGCAGTGTTATAGTAGTTATAGTCTTGTACATAGGAGCAGTATTATAGTAGTTATATTCTTGTACATAGGGGCAGTATTATAGTAGTTATATTCTTGTACATAGGGGCAGTATTATAGTAGTTATATTCTTGTACATAAGAGCAGTATTATAGTAGTTATATTCTTGTACATAGGGGCAGTATTATAGTAGTTACATTCTTGTACATAGGAGCAGTATTATAGTAGTTATATTCTTGTTCATAGGGGCAGTATTATAGTAGTTATATTCTTGTACATAGGGGCAGTATTATAGTAGTTATATTCTTGTACATAGGAGCAGTATTATAGTAGTTATATTCTTGTACATAGGAGCAGTATTATAGTAGTTATATTCTTGTACATAGGAGCAGTATTATAGTAGTTATATTCTTGTACACAGGGACATTATTATAGTAGTTATATTCTTATACATAGGGGCAGTATTATAGTAGTTATATTCTTGCACATAGGAACAGTATTATAGTAGTTATATTCTTGTACATAGGAGCAGTATTATAGTAGTTATATTCTTGTACATAGGGAGCAGTATTATAGTAGTTATATTCTTGTACATAGGAGCAGTATTATAATAGTTATATTCTGTACATAGGGGCAGTATTATAGTAGCTATATTCTTGTACACAGGGACATTATTATAGTAGTTATATTCTTATACATAGGGGCAGTATTATAGTAGTTATATTCTTGTATATAGGAGGCAGTATTATAGTAGTTATATTCTTATACATAGGGGCAGTATTATAGTAGTTATATTGTTGTACATAGGAGCAGTATTATAGTAGTTATATTCTTATACATAGGGGGCAGTATTATAGTAGTTATATTCTTGTACATAGGAGCAGTATTATAGTAGTTATATTCTTGTACATGGGGGCAGTATTATAGTAGTTATATTCTTGTACATAGGAGCAGTATTATAGTAGTTATATTCTTGTACATGGGGGCAGTATTATAGTAGTAATATTCTTGTACATAGAGGGCAGTATTATAGTAGTTATATCCATGTACATAGGGAGCAGTATTATAGTAGATATATTCTTGTACATAGGGGCAGTATTATAGTAGTTATATTCTTGTACATAGGGGCAGTATTATAGTAGTTATATTCTTGTACATAGGGGGCAGTATTATAGTAGTTATATTCTTGTACATAGGGGGCAGTATTACAGTAGTTATATTCTTGTACATAGGGGCATTATTATAGTAGTTATATTCTTGTACATAGGGGCAGTATTATAGTAGTTATATTCTTGTACATAGGGGCAGTATTATAGTAGTTATATTCTTGTACATAGGGGCAGTATTATAGTAGTTATATTCTTGTACATAGGGGGCAGTATTATAGTAGTTATATTCTTGTACATAGGGGGCAGTATTATAGTAGTTATATTCTTGTACATAGGAGCAGTATTATAGTAGTTATATTCTTGTACATGGGGGCAGTATTATAGTAGTAATATTCTTGTACATAGAGGGCAGTATTATAGTAGTTATATCCATGTACATAGGGAGCAGTATTATAGTAGATATATTCTTGTACATAGGGGCAGTATTATAGTAGTTATATTCTTGTACATAGGGGCAGTATTATAGTAGTTATATTCTTGTACATAGGGGGCAGTATTACAGTAGTTATATTCTTGTACATAGGGGCATTATTATAGTAGTTATATTCTTGTACATAGGGGCAGTATTATAGTAGTTATATTCTTGTACATAGGAGCAGTATTATAGTAGTTATATTCTTGTACATAGGAGCAGTATTATAGTAGTTATATTCTTGCACGTAGGAGCAGTATTATAGTAGCTATATTCTTAGTTATATTCTTGTTCTAGATGACCTTTTCTTTGAATTACAAATTGTATAACTTTTTATTATTCCTAGTGGAAATGTATGTGCAGATTTCATGCGGTGTGTTGCATATTCCTTACACTGTCACTCTCTATTATGGGATGACTGTATGGACGCTGAGCATTTGACATATGATTTGGTGTCAGTTACCAGTTTTCTTACACATTTCCAGGAGTTACAGATATTATTTGCCGAGCAGCAGAAATACCAAGAAGATGTGATATAATAAACACAATATAGTGTTTGCCTCATCGGTTTTAGCTTGTACAATGTTTCCCATCCGTGCAATCATCCTCTCAAAAAGAAATAGATGAAGAACTGCACAAGTCCCAGTCTGGCCATTGCGGGAGACATCTTCATCACTGTTCACACTGTGAGGGTCTTTGTTGCTGCTGTTTTTCTGCTTTTTGGCTGTTAATGAGCAGAGATGTGTGTGATCTGCTGCAGAATCTCCGCATGTCGTGAATCGTCCGGTGACTGTTCCAGAATTGGATCCTCAGACCAGTTTTATTCATTTTGTTTTCTTTCCCAGCAAAGAGAATGTTCCTGAACTGTCACTCGGCCGTACAGGAGAAGTTGGCAACATTTTGTCTGGAATTACGGCACTTTTTATGGTTGTGCATCTGTAGGATGATACATTGTTGCAAGTCCTGCACAGTATGAGCATGAGATCAAGAGGTGTCCTACAAGATTGGGATAAGTCATGAAACTGGAGCATGACCTGAGGTTAGGATTTGGAATTAGTGTGTAAGGCCTGTTAACATTTACTTATATAGGTTAGAAGACTGTGGACTTTTCCTTGTTATGCTGCCACCTGCTGTCAAAACAAAGAACAGCGGGCACAAACCCCCTGCTGCTTGATTTACTTGGTACAGTCCTGAACAGGATGTGAAGAGGAGCTAGTTTTGTTTGGTAGCTGTTTTTATGCAGAGAGGTGTGTGTTCGGACGTGCTGAAGAAGGCAAGGCCGCATTCTGCCCTGCTGAACAAGGTCCAAGTACCTGAGTGTTGCGTGACATCTCCCCAAGACACAGATCCAAGAAAGGCTGGATGTGGAGCGAGGAGCCAGACAGCACGGGCAAATTACAGATCCGGGACAAAGACTGAACTTTAGAGGTGTCTGTGGCGGAATACGGGCCCCAACGGTGACGAGGTACCCCACGCTGAAACCTGCAGTTAAGTGTGCACACTACTTTTAGTTAGGGACAGATAGGAAAAGACTGCACTGTGTTATACGAGTAAGGTAACAAGGACCCTGCGGTTTTTTTTGCTTAATAAGGATTTTTGTGTTTTGCTTTTGGGAGTACAATCTGAGGCTTCCCACCCTTGACAAGCTATTCAAAGTGGTTGTATGTATATTACATTATATCTACTGCTGTGCACCTTCCCGCTTTTCTTCCCCTCCTTTCCTGCACTATTCCTCCACCTGTGTTGTGCAATATGTTATTAAATTTGCATTGATTAACCCCCGTGGTTCCGTGCAGTCCTTGCGTATCCCGTTACCTGCAGGTTATTACAAGTGGACCTGTGGAAGTTTGGGTTTCCCATATTTGACCGGACTTTAGTTAAAAGTTCTGTTCTGGACCCAATCTTTATCCCAACTTGACCTTGGACCCTGAACCTCATATAAGTTATTGGTAACCAAAACTTTGCTTCTGTAAAATGGCTGTTAAGTAGTTGCATTAAAGGCTAGTGGGCTGCAAAAAGGGGGCGATTGCCCTGCAAACATTTAGGTATGGAATAAATTTAAAAAAAAAGTGTAGAATTCCACCTATTTTTGATAACCAGCACAAAGCAGACAGCTGCGGGCTGCAACTCCCAGGTATGTGCTTTACCTTGGCTGTTTATTTTAAAATAGAGGAGATACCATGCCAGTTTTTAAAATTATTTATCTAAATAATTCTAAAAAATCAGTATTGGGGCACCCCTTTTTTCATAACCAGCCAAACTGAAGCTGACAGCTGCGGGCTGGTATTATCAGGCTGGGAAGGCCCATGGTTATTTGGCTCCTCCCAGACTAAAAATAGCATTAGATGCTCCAATTCTGGCACTTTTCCCGGCTCTTCCTGATTGCCCTGGTGTGGTAACAATCGGTATAATACTTTTGGGGTTGATGTTAGCTGTGATTTGACAGCTCGCATCAAGCCCAGGGGTGAGTAATGGAGATGCGTCTATCAGACAGCTCCATTACTAACCCGGCAAGTGTAGAGTTAAAAAACACACAGACACTGGAAAAAAAAATAGTTTATTTGAATAAAGGCTCCCCCTGCATGCCCTTCATGAATTTATTAATGCAAAATAAATACTGGAAGTTCCAATATAATCCAGTGGTGTAATGTCCCACGACATCCATAGATTCCTAAGTAGCTTCGGACCTGCGACCCATGGGGTCAGCTGCTGCAGTCCGGGGACTGCCTTGAAGTCTACCAGCAGCCAAGTCCAATATCACCATCTGAGGCTCTGGTGAATATCTGGTGGGTTCTTAGTCACACCTCTCCATGGTAAGCCCAATATTTGGCCCAGTGGATCCTCATCCCCACCCTAGCTATAACAGGAATAGTGGCATATCGTCTAAGGTGGAGGGATATGTCATGAGATTAGGAAATATCCCATCAGATCAAGCCATGACCTATGAGGATGGAGCATATCCTAGAAAAGTGGGGTATGTCATGAGATTGGGCATTGTCCTATGAGGTTGGAACATGTCCTATGAGATTGGGATATATCCTCTGAGTTTGGGGTGTCCTATGAGATTGGGATATGTCGTGAAATTGGTTGATGTCTTGTAAGATTGAGGAATTTTCTTGAAGTCTTTTCCAGGTCTCTCTTATCATTATCCTAAGCCTCTTCCCTAGGTCTGCTTCTTCTGCGTTACTGGGAATTGGCCCTGGCAATATGGTAGCCGACTTCTGGACCCCATGTGCTGCCGGGTGCATGTTGTTGTTCAGCCTTTTATAGTTCCTCAACTGTGGGACAGGACGTTTTAGGCCCCCGTTGGAATGTGACACTACGTAGAAATGGGGCCTTCACCATGTGTGATGGTCCCTGAAGGTCCTAATGTGATGGGGAACCCAACGACACCTGTAACCTCTTTTCTTATGACATCGTCTGCATCTTATAACTTCAGAGCACAGTTGCTGGATGACAAAGGAGGTGAGGGGTGAGACCCAGAAGATTAATGAGGTAAATAATCACGTGACAAATGACCCAGATGATAATATTTTGTAAGTGTTATAGCTTTCATTCGCAGGGATTTGGGATGTTCCAGACGCCGTCACTCACACGTTTTCCTTTTCAAAATTCTGCTTTATCAGTAAGCACCAAATAAGAGCCTACATCCGTCGGAGAATGCAAAATTTAGGAAAAAGAGAAGGCTGGGTCGTCATTCAGTCTTTGTAACCAAAATCGTTAACAAGATGTAATTGAGGCGCCCCTGAGGCTTCAGTCGCCACAGAGTATTGCCCCCCACGGAATCGACGCTACACAGGGTGGCAGGACCGTAGGAAAGATCATACTCCACGTTGGTTTTCCAGAATCTGTCTGGACTGCGAAAGTTTCAAGCTTCCCTGACCACAAAGTGCCTGACAACATAGTGCCACATAGGATCTAGGGCCTAGGATAATGCCAGACCCCATAGCGGACCCGCGGCACCTGCATACAGGGACAAGAGCTCGACTCGTGAAACCCAGGGTCCCCTCGTAGTTTCAACCCAGGGGATCCACAGCACAGGCAATACAAGGAGGGAACCCACCGAACAGCACACCGGACTGATCTCTATACGGGTTCGGGTTCGACGGAGCCCATGACAGCAAGTGACCGGTATTATCCGGGTGAGCGGCACAGCACTAAAAGTGAGTAAACAACCTGGAACCACAGCCATAGACTCTGTCTCTTCATTACCGACACTGCTGCTCTGCGCCTAGGTGCCCTCCATCACTGCCCCCCCTCTTATTATCCTCCCCTGGGCCCTCTCCACCTGTGGGGAGCGATACCATCCATAGCTGCTACCACCATCTCCCCCGGTGGACACCTGGCCGCATACCACAGGTGGTGTCATGACATCCATCCCACTACTAACCCATCATCCTTCCCCAGACTGCGACAGTCAACGGCCCGGCGACGAGTAGGTTAACCGCCTGCCCCGTGGGGCAATACATAATATACGTAGTTTTGAGCTCTACAAGAGCAGAAGAAAAATGTGGAGAGAGATAATGACTTCAGGGAATGGAAACATTCATGGGTTTACGAAATAATCCCCAGGAAAGTTACTATCAGGGGTGTGTCACAGGTGACAGACAGTCTTGTGGTGTCCGTCTGTAGAAGGATGCAGTATTTGGCTGCACAAACTGCTCGCTGACCTTCTGTTTTTCCTGCTTGGTGTATATGGTATCTTATGTATCTCCTTTGATTGGGGTTCATCCTTTTCCCTTTAGTACCCTACTGAGTTCCTCACTCTTTCACCTGTTTCCATCGGCACTTCCGTTTGTGTCCGCGCATTCCCTCATTCCTTTCTGGTCTGTACTGGTGATAGATCAGACTACCTACAGATTCTGAGTGCAAGCAGTCAGCTTGCATTCATCTGGAGTAACTTTGTTGCATGTTGCAGTCCCTCTCCCTGAATCTTCTTGGAGATAAGTTGTTTGTTATTTTCCCTTGTTTGTTATCCCTGTGTGTCCTTTAGCTCCTAGTGGGGTTAATGAAGAGGTCATGCCATCTATTCCCTACCTAGGGCCCAGATCAGGGTCAGCCAGGGTCAGGTATCCTGCTCGGCGCAGAGGTGTGGAACCTATCTAGGGTGGTGAAGGAAGCCAGGGCCCATGGTCAGAGGTCACCATCTCCCCCTTCCCTAGACACAGAGTTTCCCTTTTGCGGTTCGCTGGGTATTTCCCCCTTACCTAGTATGACAGATATTGTATATGAAGTTGATCCTGCACAACTTGTACTGTAGAGCGAAGAAACGCAATGTAAGAAAATTCACAAGTCGTCGTCCCAAGGAAAATGGGAAGCATTTTTTTCCCCTCTCTTCTAGCAAATAAAATGGGTCCTACTCCTATTCAATATTGATGTCCCGTAGAAGTACAAGGATGTGCCAAACGGCCGTCGTCCATTAGGGGGCGTGCACCCGGCTCTCTCCCCGCTATGTTTACCTGCACATGATGTTGGAATAAAGCACTTTGGAAAATTGGATGGTGTCTGCCGTAGATTTCTGCTTCCTGGACATTGGTTTGGATCTTCTTTTCCTTGTCTACGTGCACCCATTACCGTTGTTTCCATAAGGAGGACTGAAGCAGACCTAAAAACCCGGCTATAGGGTATTGCACGGTTTGGTGCAGAAACGGCATCTGCATAGTATACTTGTTCCTATTCAATATTGGTTTACTCATTTTTTTGTCTACTTTTTGTTGTTTGTCCCATATATTTTATTTGCTCCTTATTTTTCTTTTGATTTGCTCCTTTTCTTGAAGTCAATTTTATGTTGTAACGTCCTGGAGGTGGATTCACTGGACCGTGCACCGGACTCCCCCAGAGAGGCAACCCGGAGCTAACCCCTATACAGGGACTATCCGATCACCCCACCAGAGGGCCTAGATGCACGGTAGCCGGAACACTAGGGGTACGGAGTACGGGTCCTTCAGAGGTCTGCACAGGAGATGACTATTAGTCCGAAGGGAACCGGAGGCAGGACGGATGACTAGAACCGGGTTCAGGTGCCGAGTAGTAATAGCAGACGGGGTCCGGATCCAGCGAGACGTGCAGGCTGAAGTATCCAGGTGAAATCCAGGATCGGTGACGGGTTCAGGCTGACTGAAGATGGCGGGATCCACAGCAGACAGTCAATGGGACACTTCCTGGGAAATCAGCAATCTGGACCAGGTCAGGACGGCAGACGGGCTCTACGGAAGAGACAGTGTTAGTCTGGAGACAAGGCACAGAGGGACCTGAACACCTAGCTATGGGAACACATTGAACAGGCACCGCCCCCTGAAAAAGGAAGTCTTATATACCCTGTACCTGAAATCAACCATATCCTGTTCCCGGGATGCTGGCCCCTTAAGAAGAGGTGAGTGAGCGCGCGCGCACGCCCTAATGCGCATGCGCGAGGTCCGGGTGCCGGAGACCAGTGCAGGAAGCAGAAAGGAAGGTGAAGGAGATGCAGGGGAGCCCGGCAGAGAGTCCTGGGTCGCAGCGGTTCGCCAGGACCGGCGGATGGGAGGCATGGAGGACGCACAGGAGGGTGAGTGAGAGGGGCAGCCGCAGGCAGGAGGACCGGGGACCGGAGCAGTGAGTGAGCGTGACATATGTGCTTTCTTGTTATTTTTTTTATGTTCTATAGTTTGTTTTTATGGGCAGAGTTTGGGGTTTCCAAAAGTTTTTCACTGATTCATCAATAGTGACTATTTAAAAAGTCACAAACTTTTTGAGTAAATGTACGCTATCCCCCCACTCCTCCAGAAGGATTTTATGCACTCCTGAAATCTTGTATGACCTCTTTATGCTAAAAAAAAAAGCTTACAAATAAACTTTAATAACAAAAATATAGAGCATTTTTTATTTTGCGCAAACGCAAGAATTTTGGAGAATTTGGCTCAAAAGCGTCAACGCAATTTACGTGGATGACCCACTGACTACAATTTACACTTACATGAGGACTACGTCGTTGCTAAAAGTCCCAGTATGGACAGAGCTGTCCTGATTTTTTGGGGGGGAATGTTCCAAGCTGAAAAACAGGCAGGATTTATATAAACGACACCTGCACATAGGGATGTCCCTAAGCAGGACTGTGCTGTGGGGCTTAATTATCCTACAACTGCAGTCAAAGAGGCGAAGTACTGGCAGGGGGAATGACGTTTTTGCAAGCTGGACAATCCCTTTAAGAATAAATAGTGTATATTCATGTAGACACATCACTCCGGCCATTAAACAATTGATTTTAACGGCGAGGAAAGCATAGACATATTCATTTTTTAATTTTATATTTTTTTGTGAGGGTCTATCTCTTAATGAACTCAGGGGGTCTCTCCTGGTGATAGGTCCTGTTTAAAGGGACATTGATTCTACTGTATTTCCCATCAATTCTGTTCTCTGGGAGCTGAATGGATTCTGACTCTTTACGTCACTGCTCCATCTCACCTGGTGCGGTGGATCCTGCTGAGCAGCGCGGACTGAGGACGATGGTGCAGCAGCGAGATCAAGATCAAGAACAAAAGAGGCTGAGGAGACTGGAAAGCAATTGGAAGACTTGAAACGGGGTCAACTAAAAAGCCAGAGATGGGAGAATCACAGAAGAGATAGTGGCACATCAGAGTAGACTGACACCGTAGCTGTCACAACAGGTATGGGAAAGTACCAAGCAAATGGCGAAAAGGAAGGGAAACCTTGTGTCTAGGGAAGGGGGAGATGGTGACCTACCACTGGGCCCTGGGTTCCCTCACCACCCTAGATAGGTTCCACACCTCTGCGCCGAGTTGAATACCTGACCCTGGCTGACCCTGATCTGCCCCCTAGGTCAGGAGCAGATGGAATGAGCTCTTCATCAACCTCACAAGGCACTAAAGGACACATAGGTATAACAAATAATGGAAAACAACAAACAACTTATCTCTAGACGACTCAGTAAGAAGTTCAGTAAAGAGCAGAAACAATCCTACAGAAGAGTGCAAGCCACCTGCTTGCATCCAGAGCTTGTAAAGGAACTGAATATCACTAGCACAAGTCCAGGGAAAATGAGACTATTTAAACCCATGGGGAAATACAGATACATAGTTACATACATAGGTTGAAAAAAGACCTAGGTCCATCTAGTTCAACCTTCCTCCACCAGTTCTACATTTGGTCATTAAGTCATTTATAACCAACAATGTTGTATGTACTGAGGAAATCATCCAGCCCTTTTTTAAAAGCTGTTATAGTATCTGCCATTACTACCTCTTGTGGTCGCATTCCACAGTCTGACTGCTTTAACTGTAAAGAACCCTTTCCTATTTAGCTGTCGGAATCGCTTTTCTTCCACTCGCAGCGAGTGCCCCCTGGTCCTCAGTATTGTCTTTGGAAGAAATAAGATGATTAGCAGCTGATGAGAAGAGGAGCTCCGCAGAGTCCTAAAGGGAAAAGGATGAAAGCACAGCAGAGGCGATACCTAGTACACTGAATACTAACAGCAGGAATAATAGAAAGTCAGGCGGCAGTTTGCACAGCCAACAGCTGTGACCTTCTATTGCCGGACACCACAGGACTGTCTGTCTCCTGTGATAGTAACAGAGCTGTGTTACCTGACCCTCAATGGACAGAAGACCAGCAGAGTTGAATAGATTAGGGTACACACAGCAACAAAGTAGCAGAGACCAGTGATATAGCAGGGTGGAGTAGAGCAAATGACTCTGGTGATGTAGCATAGCCCAGTGTTGTATTCAACAGTAGAAACTCTATGTGATGTAGCAGAGCCTGGAATGGAACCGATCTGATTTATTCAGGAGATAGAGACTATGAATATGCAGCAGAGCACAGTGTTGAAGCATAGCTGAGTTGGTCGTCATACACACTATGATGATGTAGCAGCGCCCAGCTTTGAAACATACCGTGGGGAAAAAAGTATTTATTCAGCCCCCAATTGTGCGCGTTCTCCCCCTTATACAGATGAGATTTGCCTGTAATTGACATCATCGGTGACCACCACTATGAGAGACAAAATGACAAAAGAAATCCAGAAAATCACCGCGTCTGATTTAGAAGATTTGTTGTCAAAATTATGGGGGAAAATAAATATTTGGTCAATAACAAAAGTTCATCGCAATATTTTGTTCTATATCCTTTGTTGGCAATGATACAGAAAACATTTGACCTTTAAGTCTTCACGAGGTTGGCACACACTGGTGTGGTATGTTGGCCCATTCCTCCATGCAGATCTCCTCTAGAGCAGTGATATTTTGGGCCTGTCACTGGGCAACACGGACTTTCAACTCCCTCCAAAGGTTTTCTATGGGGTTGAGATCTGGAGACTGGCTAGGCCACCCCAAGACCTTCATATGCTTCTTACGAAGCCACTCCTTCGTTGCCCTAGTGATGTGCTTGGGATCATTATCCTGCTGAAAGACCCAGCCACGTTTCATCTTCAATGCCGTTGCTGATGGAAGGAGTTTTGCACTCAAAATCTCATGATACATGGCCCCATTCATTCTTTCATGTACACAGATCAGTCGTCCTAGTCTTTTTGCAGAGAACCAGCCCCAAAGAATGATGTTGCCACCCCCATGCTTCACAGTAGGTAGGGTGTTCTTTGGCTGCAACTCAGCATTCTTTCTCCTACAAACACGACGAGTTGTGTTTCTACCAAACAGTTCTACTTTGGTTTCATCAGACCATATGACATTATGCCAATACTCTCCTAGGTAATCCAAATGCTCTCTAGCAAACTTCAGATGGGCCTGGACATGTACTGGCTTAAGCACTGGAACACATCTAGCACTGCAGGATCTGAGTCCGTGGCGGCATAGTGTGTTACTGATGGTAGCCTTTGTTACGGTGGTCCTAGCTCTATGCAGGTCATTCACTAGGTCCCCCCGTGTGGTTTTGTTATTTTGGCTCACCGTTCTTGTGATCATTTTGACCCCACGGGGTGAGATCTTGCGTGGAGCCCCAAATCGAGGGAGATTATCAGTGGTCTTGTATGTCTTCCATTTTCTTATTATTACTCCCACAGTTGATTTCATCACACCAAGCTGCTTGCCTATTGTAGATCCAGTCTTCCCAGCCTGGTGCAGGGCTACAATTTTGTCTCTGGTGTCCTTCGACCGCTCTTTGATCTTTACCATAGCGGAGTTTAGAGTGTGACTGATTGAGGTTGTGGATAGGTGTCTTTTATACTGTAAAAGTTCAGACAGGAGCCATTACTACAGGTAATGAGTGGAGGACAGAGGAGCCTCTTAAAGAAGAAGTTACAGGTCTGTGAGTGCCATAAATCCTTCATGTTTTTAGGTAACTAAATACTTATTTTCCTCTTTAATTTGCAAGAAAAATCTTTGCGAAACCAGACGCGGGGATTTTCTGGATTTGTTTTCTCATTTTGTGTCTTAGTTGTGGTCACCTATGATGTCACTTACAGGCAAATCTCATCTTTATAAGTGGGAGAACCTGCACAATTGGGGGCTGACTAATGACTTTTTTCCCCCAATGAAGCTGATTTGTCCAGAGAAACACAATGAAAATGTTGCAGAACCCAATGTATAAAGTTTCGGCAAATATGCCAAATACCTGAAGACTCGGGTAGCTTTTTGCAGCTTAATCTGGCCTTGAAGACCTGAGAATAATAATAATTTTATTCATTTATATAGCGCTATTAATTCCACAGCGCTTTACATACATTGGCAACACTGTCCCCATTGGGGCTCACAATCTAGAGTCCCTATATGTAAGTCTTTGGAGTGTGGGAGGAAACCGGAGAACCTGGAGGAAACCCACGCAAACACGGGGAGAACATACAAACTCCTTGCAGATGTTGTCCTTGGTGGGATTTGAACCCAGGACCCCAGCGCTGCAAGGCTGCAGTGCTAACCACTGAGCCACCATACAGTGCTAACCACTGAGCCACCGTGCAGAATGAGGGGTCTCTGGAGCAGGCTGGATACCATGATAACCCATCATGCGTAAGAGAAGGAGTCAGTCACAGCAGGAGGAGGACGCAAAGCCCGGCACTGGAGCCAGAAGAGGCCACTACCAACTACAGTCTCACATTGCCGGCCTTTTTGCACAGGACATACCCCACAAATGCCCCATTGATGTATATGTACATGCCGTTGGTAAGTATGATACTGATTGGCTATTAGGGAAGTCACGCAGTTCTATAGAAACTTCCGGAAGGCGACATCGACTACAGTTTCTTCGTGTAGGGTGCTCTTAAGGTCAGGGTCTACTTGAGGCGGCTAATGATTTAACAGCATGTTTACGAACGCTTCAGTAATATCTCCGTCCTAATTGGATTCTCCCTAATAAAAGACTTTACGCTGTGCGATGGTAGGAGCGAGCGCTGCCAGCCCATTATGTGCAATTCCACGCGGCATCTTCTAATCGTCCGCATCATTAATCCACTGTACGTTAATGGGAAGAAATAATGATTAGTATTTTACAGCAGTTTTACCTACAAGGAAGGAAAAAATTACAGACAAGTAAGAATCTTATCAACGTAATTACGAGCACTTCAGAGCGATGAGGCTGAATGGACGGACACGAGCGGCCAACATTAAGTATTGCAGAAGTCTGAGGTCCGGTAAAGATGGAACATTATATATATCATCATTATATTTTATTTTAACATCGTTTTATAACTTGTAACCATTTATTAAGATTTTCACCAGGCCACGGATTTATATTTTTGCTTGCAATACTCTTCCTGACCACATGGAGTGCTGTTAAATAATTAATTTATGTAACTTTGTTCTTGGTTCTAAAGAAAGATGTTTGGTGAAAATATATTTTTTGAAATCTCTAATACACTAAAAAGGAATATTTATTGAAAACTGTTACTTTTTTTATAAATGTTGAGTTTTAAACCTATATGCAGTGCTGGATTTATGCTAAATAGTGTCTTGTTTGGTGCCCTGTGTGCTATTCTGTGTGGTTCTCTACGTGGTGACCTCTGCGGTTCCTCTGTGATGCCCTGTATGATTCCTTCTGTGTTACCGTGTGTGGTTCCCTCTGTGGTGCCTTATGCGGTTCCCTCTGTGGTGCCTTGTGCGGTTCCCTCTGTGGTGCCTTGTGCGGTTCTCTCTTTGGTGCCTTGTGCGGTTCCCTCTGTGGTGCCTTGTGTGGTTTCCTCTGTGGTGCCTTGTGTGGTTGCCTCTGTGGTGCCTTGTGTGGTTTCCTCTGTGGTGCCTTGTGTGATTCCCTCTGTAGTGGCCTGTGTGGTTCCCTCTGTGGTGCCTTGTGTGGTTCCATCTGTGGTGCCTTGTGTGGTTCCCTCTATGGTGCCTTGTGTGGTTCCCTCTGTGGTGCCTTGTGTGGTTCCCTCTGTGGAGCCTTGTGTGGTTCCCTCTGTGGTGCCTTGTGTGGTTCCCTCTGTGGTGCCTTGTGTGGTTCCCTCTGTGGTGCCTTGTGCGGTTCCCGATGTGGTGCCTTGTGTGGTTCCCTCTATGGTGCCTTGTGTGGTTCCCTCTGTGGTGCCTTGTGTGGTTGCCTCTGTGGTGCCTTGTGTGGTTCCCTCTGTGGTGCCTTGTGCGGTTCCCTCTGTGGTGCCTTGTCTGGTTCCCTCTATGGTGCCTTGTGCGGTTCCCTCTGTAGTGCCTTGTGCGGTTCCCTCTGTGGTGCCTTGTGCGGTTCCCTCTATGATGCCTTGTACGGTTCCCTCTGTGGTGCCTTGTGTGGTTCCCTCTGTGGTGCCTTGTGCGGTTCCCTCTGTGGTGTCTTGTGCGATTCCCTCTGTGGTGCCTTGTGCGGTTCCCTCTGTGGTGCCTTGTGTGGTTTCCTCTATGGTGCCTTGTGCGGTTCCCTGTGTGGTGCCTTGTGCGGTTCCCTCTGTGGTGCCTTGTGTGGTTTCCTCTGTGGTGCCTTGTGTGGTTTCCTCTGTGGTGCCTTGTGTGGTTGCCTCTGTGGTGTCTTGTGCGGTTCCCTCTGTGGTGCCCTGTATAATTCCCTCTGTAGTGGCCTGTGTGGTTCCCTCTGTGGTGCCTTGTGTGGTTCCCTCTGTGGTGCCTTGTGTGGTTCCCTCTATGGTGCCTTGTGCGGTTCCCTCTGTAGTGCCTTGTGCGGTTCCCTCTGTGGTGCCTTGTGCGGTTCCCTCTATGATGCCTTGTGCGGTTCCCTCTATGATGCCTTGTACGGTTCCCTCTGTGGTGCCTTGTGTGGTTCCCTCTGTGGTGCCTTGTGCGGTTCCCTCTGTGGTGCCTTGTGCGGTTCCCTCTGTGGTGCCTTGTGCGGTTCCCTCTGTGGTGTCTTGTGCGATTCCCTCTGTGGTGCCTTGTGCAGTTCCCTCTGTGGTACCTTGTGTGGTTCCCTCTATGATGCCTTGCGCGGTTCCCTCTGTGGTGCCTTGTGCGGTTCCCTTTATGGTGCCTTGTGCGGTTCCCTCTGTGGTGCCTTGTGCGGTTGTCTCTGTGGTGACTTGTGTGGTTCCCTCTGTGGTGCCTTGTGTGGTTCCCTCTGTGGTGCCTTGTGCGGTTCCCTCTGTGGTGCCTTGTGCGGTTCCCTCTGTGGTGTCTTGTGCGATTCCCTCTGTGGTGCCTTGTGCGATTCCCTCTGTGGTGCCTTGTGCGATTCCCTCTGTGGTGCCTTGTGCGATTCCCTCTGTGGTGCCTTGTGCGGTTCGCTCTGTGGTACCTTGTGTGGTTCCCTCTATGATGCCTTGTGCGGTTCCCTCTGTGGTGCCTTGTGCGGTTCCCTCTATGGTGCCTTGTGCGGTTCCCTCTGTGGTGCCTTGTGCGGTTGTCTCTGTGGTGCTTTGTGCGGTTCCCTCTGTGGTGCCTTGTGCGATTCCCTCTGTGGTGCCTTGTGCGGTTCCCTCTATGATGCCTTGTGCGGTTCCCTCTATGATGCCTTGTGCGGTTCCCTCTATGATGCCTTGTATGGTTCCCTCTGTGGTGCCTTGTGTGGTTCCCTCTGTGGTGCCTTGTGCGGTTCCCTCTGTGGTGCCTTGTGTGGTTCCCTCTGTGGTGCCTTGTGTGGTTCCCTCTGTGGTGCCTTGTGCGGTTCCCTCTGTGGTGCCCTGTATGATTCCCTCTGTAGTGGCCTGTGTGATTCCCTCTGTGGTGCCTTGTGCGGTTCCCCCTATGATTTCTTGTGTGGTTCCCTCTGTGGTGCCTTGTGTGGTTCCCTCTGTGGTGCCTTGTGTGGTTCCCTCTGTGGTGCCTCGTGTGGTTCCCTCTGTGGGGCCTCATGTGGTTCCCTCTGTGGGGCCTTGTGTGGTTCCCTCTGTGGGGCCTCGTGTGGTTCCCTCTGTGGGGCCTCGTGTGGTTCCCTCTGTGGGGCCTTGTGTGGTTCCCTCTGTGGTGCCTTGTGCGGTTCCCCCTATGATTTCTCGTGTGGTTCCCTCTATGATGCCTTGTGTGGTTCCCTCTGTGGTGCCTTGTGCGGTTCCCTCTGTGGTGCCTTGTGTGGTTCCCTCTGTGGTGCCTTGTGTGGTTCCCTCTGTGGTGCCTTGTGCGGTTCCCTCTGTGGTGCCCTGTATGATTCCCTCTGTAGTGGCCTGTGTGATTCCCTCTGTGGTGCCTTGTGCGGTTCCCCCTATGATTTCTTGTGTGGTTCCCTCTGTGGTGCCTTGTGTGGTTCCCTCTGTGGTGCCTTGTGTGGTTCCCTCTGTGGTGCCTCGTGTGGTTCCCTCTGTGGGGCCTCGTGTGGTTCCCTCTGTGGGGCCTTGTGTGGTTCCCTCTGTGGGGCCTCGTATGGTTCCCTCTGTGGGGCCTCGTGTGGTTCCCTCTGTGGGGCCTCATGTGGTTCCCTCTGTGGGGCCTTGTGTGGTTCCCTCTGTGGGGCCTCGTGTGGTTCCCTCTGTGGGGCCTCGTGTGGTTCCCTCTGTGGGGCCTCGTGTGGTTCCCTCTGTGGTGCCTTGTGCGGTTCCCCCTATGATTTCTCGTGTGGTTCCCTCTATGATGCCTTGTGTGGTTCCCTCTGTGGTGCCTTGTGCGGTTCCCTCTGTGGTGCCTTGTGTGGTTCCCTCTGTGGTGCCTTGTGTGGTTCCCTCTGTGGTGCCTTGTGCGGTTCCCTCTGTGGTGCCCTGTATGATTCCCTCTGTAGTGGCCTGTGTGATTCCCTCTGTGGTGCCTTGTGCGGTTCCCCCTATGATTTCTTGTGTGGTTCCCTCTGTGGTGCCTTGTGTGGTTCCCTCTGTGGTGCCTTGTGTGGTTCCCTCTGTGGTGCCTCGTGTGGTTCCCTCTGTGGGGCCTCGTATGGTTCCCTCTGTGGGGCCTCGTGTGGTTCCCTCTGTGGGGCCTCATGTGGTTCCCTCTGTGGGGCCTTGTGTGGTTCCCTCTGTGGGGCCTCGTGTGGTTCCCTCTGTGGGGCCTCGTGTGGTTCCCTCTGTGGGGCCTCGTGTGGTTCCCTCTGTGGGGCCTTGTGTGGTTCCCTCTGTGGTGTCTTGTGCGGTTCCCTCTGTGGTGCCTTGTGCGGTTCCCTCTGTGGTGCCTTGTGCAGTTCCCTCTATGATGCCTTGTGTGGTTCCCTCTGTGGTGCCTTGTGCAGTTCCCTCTATGATGCCTTGTGCAGTTCCCTCTGTGGTGCCTTGTGCGGTTCCCTCTGTGGTGCCTTGTGCGATTCCCTCTGTGTTGCCTTGTGCAGTTCCCTCTGTGGTGTCTTGTGCAGTTCCCTCTGTGGTGCCTTGTGCGGTTCCCTCTGTGGTGCCTTGTGCGGTTCCCTCTGTGGTGCCTTGTGCGGTTCCCTCTGTGGTGCCTTGTGCGGTTCCCTCTGTGGTGCCTTGTGCGGTTCCCTCTGTGGTGTCTTGTGCGGTTCCCTCTGTGGTGCCTTGTGCGGTTCCCTCTGTGGTGCCTTGTGCGGTTCCCTCTGTGGTGCCTTGTGCAGTTCCCTCTGTGGTGCCTTGTGCGGTTCCCTCTGTGGTGTCTTGTGCAGTTCCCTCTGTGGTGTCTTGTGCGGTTCCCTCTGTGGTGTCTTGTGCAGTTCCCTCTGTGGTGTCTTGTGCGGTTCCCTCTGTGGTGTCTTGTGCGGTTCCCTCTGTGGTGCCTTGTGCGGTTCCCTCTGTGGTGTCTTGTGCAGTTCCCTCTGTGGTGTCTTGTGCGGTTCCCTCTGTGGTGTCTTGTGCAGTTCCCTCTGTGGTGTCTTGTGCAGTTCCCTCTGTGGTGTCTTGTGCGGTTCCCTCTGTGGTGCCTTGTGTGGTTTCCTCTATGGTGCCTTGTGCGGTTCCCTCTGTGGTGCCTTGTGCGGTTCACTCTGTGGTGCCTTGTGCGGTTCCCTCTGTGGTGTCTTGTGCGGTTCCCTCTGTGGTGTCTTGTGCGGTTCCCTCTGTGGTGCCTTGTGCGGTTCCCTCTGTGGTGCCTTGTGCGGTTCCCTCTGTGGTGTCTTGTGCGGTTCCCTCTATGATGCCTTGTGTGGTTCCCTCTGTGGTGCCTTGTGCGGTTCCCTCTGTGGTGTCTTGTGCGGTTCCCTCTGTGGTGTCTTGTGCGGTTCCCTCTGTGGTGTCTTGTGCAGTTCCCTCTGTGGTGCCTTGTGCAGTTCCCTCTGTGGTGTCTTGTGCAGTTCCCTCTGTGGTGTCTTGTGCAGTTCCCTCTGTGGTGTCTTGTGCGGTTCCCTCTGTGGTGTCTTGTGCGGTTCCCTCTGTGGTGTCTTGTGCAGTTCCCTCTGTGGTGTCTTGTGCAGTTCCCTCTGTGGTGTCTTGTGCGGTTCCCTCTGTGGTGCCTTGTGTGGTTTCCTCTATGGTGCCTTGTGCGGTTCCCTCTGTGGTGCCTTGTGCGGTTCCCTCTGTGGTGCCTTGTGTGGTTCCCTCTGTGGTGCCTTGTGCGGTTCCCTCTGTGGTGTCTTGTGCGGTTCCCTCTATGATGCCTTGTGTGGTTCCCTCTGTGGTGTCTTGTGCGGTTCCCTCTGTGGTGCCTTGTGCGGTTCCCTCTGTGGTGCCTTGTGCGGTTCCCTCTATGATGCCTTGTGTGGTTCCCTCTGTGGTGTCTTGTGCGGTTCCCTCTATGATGCCTTGTGTGGTTCCCTCTGTGGTGTCTTGTGCGGTTCCCTCTGTGGTGCCTTGTGCGGTTCCCTCTATGATGCCTTGTGTGGTTCCCTCTGTGGTGTCTTGTGCGGTTCCCTCTGTGGTGTCTTGTGTGGTTCCCTCTGTGGTGCCTTGTGCGGTTCCCTCTATGGTGCCTTGTGTGGTTCCCTCTGTGGTGTCTTGTGCGGTTCCCTCTATGATGCCTTGTGTGGTTCCCTCTGTGGTGCCTTGTGCAGTTCCCTCTGTGGTGCCTTGTGCGGTTCCCTCTATGATGCCTTGTGTGGTTCCCTCTGTGGTGCCTTGTGCGGTTCCCTCTATGGTGCCTTGTGCGGTTCCCTCTGTGGTGTCTTGTGCGGTTCCCTCTATGATGCCTTGTGTGGTTCCCTCTGTGGTGTCTTGTGTGGTTCCCTCTGTGGTGCCTTGTGCGGTTCCCTCTATGATGCCTTGTGTGGTTCCCTCTGTGGTGTCTTGTGCGGTTCCCTCTGTGGTGTCTTGTGCGGTTCCCTCTGTGGTGCCTTGTGCGGTTCCCTCTATGATGCCTTGTGTGGTTCCCTCTGTGGTGTCTTGTGCGGTTCCCTCTGTGGTGTCTTGTGCGGTTCCCTCTGTGGTGTCTTGTGCGGTTCCCTCTATGATGCCTTGTGTGGTTCCCTCTGTGGTGTCTTGTGTGGTTCCCTCTGTGGTGCCTTGTGCGGTTCCCTCTGTGGTGTCTTGTGCGGTTCCCTCTATGATGCCTTGTGTGGTTCCCTCTGTGGTGTCTTGTGTGGTTCCCTCTGTGGTGCCTTGTGTGGTTCCCTCTGTGGTGTCTTGTGCGGTTCCCTCTGTGGTGTCTTGTGCGGTTCCCTCTGTGGTGTCTTGTGCGGTTCCCTCTGTGGTGTCTTGTGCGGTTCCCTCTATGATGCCTTGTGTGGTTCCCTCTGTGGTGTCTTGTGCGGTTCCCTCTGTGGTGTCTTGTGCGGTTCCCTCTGTGGTGTCTTGTGCGGTTCCCTCTATGATGCCTTGTGTGGTTCCCTCTGTGGTACCTTGTGTGGTTCCCTCTGTGGTGCCTTGTGCGGTTCCCTCTGTGGTGTCTTGTGCGGTTCCCTCTATGATGCCTTGTGTGGTTCCCTCTGTGGTGTCTTGTGTGGTTCCCTCTGTGGTGCCTTGTGCGGTTCCCTCTATGATGCCTTGTGCGGTTCCCTCTATGATGCCTTGTGCGGTTCCCTCTGTGGTGCCTTGTGCGGTTCCCTCTATGATGCCTTGTGTGGTTCCCTCTGTGGTGTCTTGTGCGGTTCCCTCTATGATGCCTTGTGTGGTTCCCTCTGTGGTGTCTTGTGCGGTTCCCTCTGTGGTGCCTTGTGCGGTTCCCTCTGTGGTGCCTTGTGCGGTTCCCTCTGTGGTGTCTTGTGTGGTTCCCTCTGTGGTGCCTTGTGCGGTTCCCTCTATGATGCCTTGTGCGGTTCCCTCTATGATGCCTTGTGCGGTTCCCTCTGTGGTGCCTTGTGCGGTTCCCTCTATGATGCCTTGTGTGGTTCCCTCTGTGGTGTCTTGTGCGGTTCCCTCTATGATGCCTTGTGTGGTTCCCTCTGTGGTGTCTTGTGCGGTTCCCTCTGTGGTGCCTTGTGCGGTTCCCTCTATGATGCCTTGTGTGGTTCCCTCTGTGGTGTCTTGTGCGGTTCCCTCTATGATGCCTTGTGTGGTTCCCTCTGTGGTGTCTTGTGCGGTTCCCTCTGTGGTGCCTTGTGCGGTTCCCTCTGTGGTGTCTTGTGTGGTTCCCTCTGTGGTGTCTTGTGCGGTTCCCTCTGTGGTGTCTTGTGCGGTTCCCTCTGTGGTTTTTTGACTGGATCCCTTTGTGATTCCCTATTTGGTTCACTTTGTGGGGTCCCGTGTGGTGCCCTCAATTGTGCCCTGTGTGGCTCCCTTTGAGGTGTCCTTTGAGGTGTCCTTTGAAGTGTATACCATTGGGTATACAGTCATGCAGTGTAGAAATACACATGTGAAATAGTATATGTGACATACAGTGTGAATTCCAAACACTTGCCATACATACGCAGTCCAGATAATTAATGCTTTCACATTGTCGGCTTAATATTACAGCCATACAGTGCTGATACCAACATAGAGTGCAAAAATAATATATCATCCAGTGACAGCAGGAAATACATCCATACAATGCTCATATATATTACACAAATACATAGTGATCAGTAACACCAACCTTGCGATCATAACGGGCTGGTGCCGATGAAAATTGCGCTGTCGCTCTGTTCACTTCTATCCCACTGGCCGAGCCCCATACTATAAGTATCAGCTCCATACATTAAAGGGGTTGCCCAATGGAAAGGGGACAAGTTTCTGATTGCAAGAAGAAAGGGGGTACGACACTGGAAGGCCCATCAATCACCAGAATTGGGGTCTGCAAGTCTCTATGTGGATGGAGTTTAGGATTTTGCGCTCTGTTAGCACAGGAGATTTGGGAGCTCTGTTTTCATGGTCCTTTAGTCCCCATGGTACAACGCCCTCAATTAGTTTTACTGTAAGTTTGGGACAATCCCTTTAAGGGGGGTAATTATAATCAGAAATCTTGTGCCCTCCATTCAGCAGATGGGTGTAGGGCTCCAGACATCGCCCACCCCTCAGCCTTGCTGTGTCCCTATATTTATTGGGGGGGCTACAATGAGGATTTATATGTATACATATAATGGATTCCTCTTCTGTTTTATTATTGATTTTTAGAAATGATTATAAAGCTCAGGTCGCTTCTGTCGTAAAATCTCAAGATTCATCTATGGCAGAGAATACGGAGCTACCTGGGATCCCGGCATAATGGAGCCGGGCTCGGAGAATCGGATAAAAGAAAGCACGGCAATCACCATAGCTATAGCATAGAAGAGAGAAACATCACTGTAAAGCATGGTGGACAGAGTAGCAGACTGAGCCTATGGCAGGAGGGGGATGTTAGACTATCTCAGAATCTCGCTAAGCTGGGGTCTCAGATCATAACAATGTCTCAATTAATATAGAAAAAAACTAAAGAATAAAAACTGTAAGGAACAAAAGCAAAAAATGCCGCTGTTATTATATCTATTATATCTGACAACTTTTATATCAGTTTATTTTTTACTTAAAAGATTTAAGACAAATGCTCTTTGGATTTAATAGTCTGGAGAGCGGAGCCATGAATTATAATTAGTGGCTGAATGAAGACATAAAAACAATAGAGCGCGAGATCAAGAGAAGTGAGCGGCCGAGTGCGGATATCGGGGGAACGGCCGATCACATCCAATTATCCCTCCCATCCATCAGCAAGGGTCAGCAAACAGCGGCTGCGGAAAGTCTGACAGCCGGATCCACCATCGGCACAGTACACACACACCGTCATCCATCTATCCCTCTATCTATCCCTCTATCTATCTATCCCTCTATCTATCCCTCTATCTATCTCTCTATCTATCCCTCTATCTATCCCTCTATCTATCTATCTATCCCTCTATCTATCTATCCCTCTATCTATCTATCTATCCCTCTATCTATCTATCCCTCTATCTATCTATCTATCTATCCCTCTATCTATCTATCCCTCTATCTATCTATCTATCTATCCCGCTATCTATCTATCTATCCCTCCATCTATCCCTCCATCTATCTATCCCTCTATCTATCTATCCCTCTATCTATCTATCTATCCCTCTATCTATCTATCCCTCTATCTATCTATCTATCCCTCTATCTATCTATCCCTCTATCTATCTATCTATCCCTCTATCTATCTATCCCTCTATCTATCTATCTATCCCGCTATCTATCTATCTATCCCTCCATCTATCCCTCCATCTATCTATCCCTCTATCTATCCCGCTATCTATCTATCTATCCCTCCATCTATCCCGCCATCTATCTATCCCTCTATCTATCCCTCCATCTATCTATCTATCTATCCCTCTATCTATCTATCTATCTATCTATCCCTCTATCTATCTATCTATCTATCTATCTATCTATCTATCTATCTATCCCTCTATCTATCCCTCCATCTATCTATCAATCCCTCTATCTATCTATCTATCTATCTATCTATCTATCTATCTATCCCTCTATCTATCTATCCCTCTATCTATCTATCTATCTATCTATCTATCTATCTATCTATCCATCCCTCTATCTATCTATCTATCTATCTATCTATCTATCTATCTATCCCTCTATCTATCTATCTATCTATCTATCTATCTATCTATCTATCTATCCCTCTATCTATCTATCAATCCCTCTATCTATCCCTCTATCTATCTATCCCTCTATCTATCTATCTATCCCTCTATCTATCTATCCCTCTATCTATCTATCTATCCCTCTATCTATCTATCCCTCTATCTATCTATCTATCCCTCTATCTATCTATCCCTCTATCTATCTATCTATCCCGCTATCTATCTATCTATCCCTCCATCTATCCCTCCATCTATCTATCCCTCTATCTATCCCGCTATCTATCTATCAAATCAAATCAAATCAAATCAAATCAAATAGGCTTTATTGGCAGGACCAAAAAACTATTAGCATTGCCAAAGCAAAAAAGAAGTGTGAAAGGGGAGTGGGTTAGGGCTGTGGGGATGGGGTGTTGGGGCCACAATTTAGGGAATGATGGTCCATTTGGAGGTCTTTAGTACCCCTCATCTTATGACAAGTGGAGACATATTGGGCAGCGATCTATCTATCTATCCCTCCATCTATCCCTCCATCTATCTATCCCTCTATCTATCCCTCCATCTATCTATCTATCTATCTATCCCTCTATCTATCTATCTATCTATCCCTCTATCTATCTATCTATCTATCTATCTATCTATCTATCTATCTATCTATCTATCCCTCTATCTATCCCTCCATCTATCTATCAATCCCTCTATCTATCTATCTATCTATCTATCTATCTATCTATCTATCTATCTATCTATCTATCTATCTATCTATCTATCTATCTATCTATCTATCCCTCTATCTATCTATCCCTCTATCTATCTATCTATCTATCTATCTATCTATCTATCTATCTATCTATCTATCCCTCTATCTATCTATCTATCCATCCCTCTATCTATCTATCTATCTATCCCTCTATCCCTCTATCTATCAAATCAAATCAAATCAAATAAGCTTTATTGGCAGGACCAAATACAAATTAGTTTTGCCAAAGCAAGTGTACATTAGGGACTGGGGCTGTGGGGATGGTGGGTGGGGACTGTAGGAAGGATGGATGGGGCACATCCAGGGTGGGGACTGTGGGGGCACTTCTAGGATGGGGCTATGGAAGTCCATGGCTTATGATGGGGCATATCCAGGGTGGGGACTGTGGTAACGGTGGATGGGACATATCCAGGGTGGGGATGGGGGGCCACATCTGGGATGGGGGGCTATGGGAGTCTATGGCTTATCATAGTTCTCTTTCTGGAAGTCTATGACATTCGCTCACATACCGCGCTGCTATCTCCACTGCGCTTGTGTCGCCCTGGGCAAGCCAGGGGACACAGGTCACACACCACCACACCCCACATCCCAGGTAGGCACACCACAGCTGAACCAAAAATCCTTGTTGCCTTCCTCCAGGAGTCTGATGATGCACACCAGGGGGTGGGCCAGGCGGTTGGCTCCGCCCACCTAGGAGCTCGCAGCTCTGGAGGCAGGAAGTTACCAGGCAGATTAGCCCAGGCAGGGCTCAAGTGTAGATAGCCCCGGGCAGGGGAAGAGTGAAGTCCAGTGAAGGGCTAGAGTAAACAACAGAGAAGTGAAAGTGAAGGAAAGCAAAGTGGAAAAGGAGGAAAGCAAGAAGTGGTGACAGAGCAGAGAGTGTGCAAGCCTGAGAGCCCAGCTTTGTGTAGGGCCAGAACAGCAAGGTCAGCGACGGCGGTGACTGTCCGGAGGGGGACCGTTTGGAAGTTCCTGGAAGGACCCCGTTGGCTGTGTGCCCGGTGGTCTGGAGCAGTGTTCCGAAAGACAGTCAGCACCAGGGCAGGGGCCTCTCGGACCCCGGCAAGGCTAGGAGTCGCCAAATTTGCCGAATCCGTCAGTGAAGGGGACGTAGATTCCCCCAACAACCAAGTCCCGATTGAAGGCAACAGTCCAACCTGTACAACAGAGGCACCGCCACCGCCAGGGCACCAGTCTCTGAGGGCCAGCGCCTGCGGGCAAAGTGTAGTGCTCCTCCGGCCCAGCTTGAAGCCGGGGAGCGGGTTACCGGTGGGGACCCATCGCAACCATCCGTACATACAGGTGCAAGGAAGAGGGACATCACCATCACCTACCGGGGAAGCAAAGCAGCCGTCTGTGGGACCGTCCTACCAGCCGTTTGGTTTACCGTACAAACTGTGTCCAAGTCTCAGGCTGAGTGAGTACCACAGTGCCGCAAGGCACAGCGCTGCCCCCGCGTCCCTGCGCCCACCAAGCCCTGCACCTCCCAAGCCATCACCGGGCCCCGGGATCACCAACCCCTACCCACGGAGGGGCAACACAACACCTGGCTGCTCCCCATCACCATCCCCGGGATCCCCGCATTGAGCAGCGGTGGTGCTACACATCACCACAACCGTGGGTGGCGTCACGGACATTATCCCAACATCCCAAAACCCCCCTTTTCACTCACGGGCGAGGAGTGTCGCTCGAGAAACCCCGGGATCCGGCCCACCGCTCGAGCCACCACTAAGCAGCTGCCGGACCCGAGCAGAAGGGGTGAGCGCGGTGTGCTGACACCCTCCTCCCCGCCCGCGACAACTTGGCGTCACGAACAGGATCTTACCGCTCTGCCGTCTGGTAGAGGTGCGCCTTGTTACCGCCGGAGGTATCCGGCAGAAAAATTTCAGAAGCCGCCATCTTTGGCGCGAAAAGTTCCCGCTCGAGCGTCTTCTCGAGCAGTAGAGGCGCGAAGGCCAAAACCCCGCCCCGAGAGAGGAGGGGCCGGAAAGAGCTAAGGGGGACGCGATGGCGGACGGCCGCATGTAGCTGCGGCTATAAAAGCAGGGACGCCAGGACTCTGCAAACATCCCGTTCCTGGAAGAAAGAAAGAAAGCCAGCATGTGGATGCCGTCCCGCGACACCGTACCCCCCGCGCCTGGAACCGCGGCGTGGGTGGAGATCCGGACCTCGCAGCTCTACCGACGGCTGCAGGTAAAGATGCAGCTCCTCATGGAGGAGTGGGAGGCCGACATGGCGGACGTTGTAGCCACCGTGCGGAGACGCGAGGAGGAAGCGGAGAAAGGGAGGGTGAGTGACCCACGTCCCGACGCCCTTGAGGGGCCGGTCATCGCGGCTGTGGGGCCCGGTCCAAGCCCTCTCCCTTCGCTGCCTCCCTCGCCACCCGTCCCGGAGGCCGTGACTCCGCCACTAGGCCTGCTACCACCGCAACCGGTAGCAGTACCCAGCGTCCCCGCCCAAGCGGGCCAACCTGTAGCCGGAGCCCGCAGCAAGTCCGCAGTGTTGCCGTGGAAGACTCCGAAGACCGAACCGGAGGCATCCCCTGAGAAACTCCCCGAGCCGGAGCCGATGACCCGCTCCGGGCCGAAGGCCCAGCAGCGGAAAGCCCCTAGGCCCATCCCCCACACCTCGGCTGAGGTAGCGCCGGGTTGTTGCTGCAAGGCAGCGCCCAAGGCCAAGACACCGCGGGACATGCCACCCGTAGTCCTGACAGTGGGTAATGTCCAGGATGTCCCGCGGGGCCCGACCCGTGCGCCGGCGCTGGCGGCAGCGCCGTACTGGGATAGGGAGCCGGTACCGCTGGGCCTGGAGATCGCCGAGAGGGAGAGGAAGAAGGCCGAGCTGGTGGCCAGAGCAATCCGGGAGAAAGAGAATCTCCGGCAAGCGACATTCCGTGACCGGGGACCGCTGTACGAGGGGCAGGTGAGGCGGTTTGATGTCCGCCGGGGCTACGGGTTCATCTACGAGCCGGGCCTGGAGGCCGAAGTGTTTGTAGCCCGGCGGGATGTGCATGCTCACCTGCCCGAAGAACATCCCGGCCGTAACCTGATGCCGGGAGATATTGTGCAGTATACCCGGCACTTTGGGGAGCGAGGATGGTTTGCGCTGGACGCTAAACTCAGGAGGGGCCCGGAGGCCCGAGCGAGCGCAGACCTCTACCCCTTGCCGGCAACCCCAGCGCTTGAAAGACCGGAGTAGGGCAATAAAGGCCCGCAGCGCCGTCCCCGTTGGGACCACCTGCTTGTTTGAAAAGTTTGAAAGTTTTGAAAAATGAAAAAAATGATTATCCGAGTTTTCACCTGATTCACCGTGTGATTTGCAACCGGCTGGAGCCGGCACCGTTGTCCCTGTGGGGACCGTTTAAAAATGCATGGGAACTAGCCATGGACAAGCCCGTGAACTTTGCAGGGCAACCACAAACGTTAGTGGCTTGTAAATATGTTGGGTACCGTTACCGTTTCCGCAGGCCGCCTCCGGAGAGGCAGGTTGGAGGGAGGGCCCTGAGCAGAGCAGGCTGGGGCCCAGCCACCAAAGGAACCGGTGGCTACCCTCTGGAGGGAAGGACAGATCCCGCTCGGGTACCGTGTGCTGGACTGTGGGTCAAGGGGTGCTGCCTGGGTTTTAGGGGCAGCATCAGGGCCAGGTTACTTGGGTGGGAGAGAGCGGAAACCGTAACCGTATACCGTTGAAACGTTAAAAGTAAATGTGCCTCCCGTCTTGGGAAGAAGTTATAAAAAAAATGTCATTTATTGTTTGTTTAACCCTGTTATCCCCTTTTTACAGAAAAATAAAACCGGTGTAGGACGGCAGCCCGCGGACGGTCTGCATTTTGCTAAGGGGGAATGTGTCGCCCTGGGCAAGCCAGGGGACACAGGTCACACACCACCACACCCCACATCCCAGGTAGGCACACCACAGCTGAACCAAAAATCCTTGTTGCCTTCCTCCAGGAGTCTGATGATGCACACCAGGGGGTGGGCCAGGCGGTTGGCTCCGCCCACCTAGGAGCTCGCAGCTCTGGAGGCAGGAAGTTACCAGGCAGATTAGCCCAGGCAGGGCTCAAGTGTAGATAGCCCCGGGCAGGGGAAGAGTGAAGTCCAGTGAAGGGCTAGAGTAAACAACAGAGAAGTGAAAGTGAAGGAAAGCAAAGTGGAAAAGGAGGAAAGCAAGAAGTGGTGACAGAGCAGAGAGTGTGCAAGCCTGAGAGCCCAGCTTTGTGTAGGGCCAGAACAGCAAGGTCAGCGACGGCGGTGACTGTCCGGAGGGGGACCGTTTGGAAGTTCCTGGAAGGACCCCGTTGGCTGTGTGCCCGGTGGTCTGGAGCAGTGTTCCGAAAGACAGTCAGCACCAGGGCAGGGGCCTCTCGGACCCCGGCAAGGCTAGGAGTCGCCAAATTTGCCGAATCCGTCAGTGAAGGGGACGTAGATTCCCCCAACAACCAAGTCCCGATTGAAGGCAACAGTCCAACCTGTACAACAGAGGCACCGCCACCGCCAGGGCACCAGTCTCTGAGGGCCAGCGCCTGCGGGCAAAGTGTAGTGCTCCTCCGGCCCAGCTTGAAGCCGGGGAGCGGGTTACCGGTGGGGACCCATCGCAACCATCCGTACATACAGGTGCAAGGAAGAGGGACATCACCGTCACCTACCGGGGAAGCAAAGCAGCCGTCTGTGGGACCGTCCTACCAGCCGTTTGGTTTACCGTACAAACTGTGTCCAAGTCTCAGGCTGAGTGAGTACCACAGTGCCGCAAGGCACAGCGCTGCCCCCGCGTCCCTGCGCCCACCAAGCCCTGCAACTCCCAAGCCATCACCGGGCCCCGGGATCACCAACCCCTACCCACGGAGGGGCAACACAACACCTGGCTGCTCCCCATCACCATCCCCGGGATCCCCGCATTGAGCAGCGGTGGTGCTACACATCACCACAACCGTGGGTGGCGTCACGGACATTATCCCAACATCCCAAAACCCCCCTTTTCACTCACGGGCGAGGAGTGTCGCTCGAGAAACCCCGGGATCCGGCCCACCGCTCGAGCCACCACTGAGCAGCTGCCGGACCCGAGCAGAAGGGGTGAGCGCGGTGTGCTGACACCCTCCTCCCCGCCCGCGACACGCTCTCTTCTTCCCCCAGCAGGATATATATTTTCTCTTCCTCCTTCATGGAGCTGAAATCCGGGAAGAGATGGGAGAGTCTCCTGAAGTGAGTGTACTTGGTGCAGTGTAGCAGGAGGTGGGTTTCATCCTCCAGGGCCTCCAGGTCAGTGTTGGCACAGTCTGTCCTCCCTGGGCTTGTAGCTCTGCTTGTGTCGGCCGGATTCGATGGCTAGACTGTGGGCACTGAGTCTATATCGGCTCAGGGTCCTGCGGTCTCTGGGATCCGGGAGTTTTTCCAGATATGGGGCCAGTCTGTAGTCTCTCTGTAGTCTCTGGTACGTGGTCAGTTTCTGTGAGGTGTTGATGTCGGTCCTCCAGTCACTGACATACCTCTCCTGGCCCTCGTCTACCATCTTCCTGATTCTGGTTCTTGTCAGGCTGCTGTGATTGGTTATTTTGTCCAGTTGGGTTTGGGAGAGCTGTGCCCGGGGTCCTGGTTCATCTGGCCCACGTATATATATCAGAGCTTTGTGGTGATGGGAGCTTGGATTGCTCCTCTGTAGGTGAGCCTGAAATGATAGTGCCCTCTTCAGAGCTGCTAGGTGTAGAGGGAATCTGCCCAGCTCGGCTCGACAGGCGCTGTTGGAGGTGCTTCGATGGACCTGGAGAAGGTCTATTTATCTATCTATCCCTCTATCTATCCCTCTATCTATCTTTCTATCTATCTATCTATCCCTCTATCTATCCCTCTATCTATCTTTCTATCTATCTATCTATCTATCCCTCTATCTATCTATCCCTCTATCTATCTATCTATCCCTCTATCTATCCCTCTATCTATCTATCTATCTATCTATCTATCTATCTATCTATCTATCCATCTATCTATCTATCTATCTATCTATCAAGTTGACTCGCCCACCCCAGGGCTATGGGACACCCGGTGCCGGGCCGGACTAGTCCGGTGGTAGTCAGTGGTGGCTGGGCCCGGCTCCGTGGCCCTGGTGGGTGTCAGTATAATATGTGGCTGATGACTTTAAGTTTGTGTTCGTGACGCCACCTGTGGTATGCGGCTATTAAGCCGCCGCTGCTGTGTAAGGCCTCCGGGGTGATGAAGTGGCAGCAATGATGGTACTGCTCCCCACAGGTGGAGCGGTGCCCCGGGACACAGTTGGTGCTTGTGGAAGTCTATGGTGTTGTGTGACTAGCACGGTGCAGGGCCGACAAGCAATGAAAGAAACAGGCACAAACAGTAGTCTCTTTACCTTCTCCTATTTTACTCGGCAGAAGTTTAGTCCAGGGAGACCGTCACAGATGGTAAAGATGGTCCGGCCGGCCTGGAAGTGCCTGGGGTGATCTCTTTGGCCAGTTGAGTATGAGGCCTACTCCTTAATCTTTCTTTGCTGTTTTAGGACACTGCACTTTGGGTTAGCAATTGCCCTCTTGCTGCTGGGACTGGTGGTTCGTCCCTTTTTCTGTGGGGTAGACTGCGCAGGCCCTCTCTGGTGCTTCACTGCTGGAGTCCACACCAGGCCCTTGGGATGCAGCTGTACCTTCAGATTGCTTCTGGGCCAGGGGGCTTGCAGCTCTCCTGCCCTCCGGATTCAGCTACCAGGGATGGATTTTATGCCCTGGCAACTACAGACTCCGATGTCCGAGTCTCTGCTGTGCCTCGCTGCTCCCCTTGCTTCACTGGGCCAAGCTATCCCAGCTCTAGGCCCCAGTTTCACAAGGCAGCACTACTCTGCGTCTGCACTCTTTCACTCCTGTCTCCAGACTAACCACTACTTCCTCCCTTCAGCCAGACTTAAGGAATGCTCCCTGAAGTTCCAGGTTCAGAGCTCCCTCTGCTGGCCGGAGGGAGAACTGTGTTGGGTGTTAACTTACTGGCCAATAGATCTCCCAATTACCTCCAGGCTCAGCATTAACCCTCTGGGAGGGCAATGCTGTTGTGGCGACCAGGTCCTGGGGCACCACACTCCCCCTTAGTTAAATTCAGTACTCCCGGACTGTAGAAACAAACATGACATGTTAGAACATTTCATCCCATTATGGGAGGCGCAAATACTTTAACGTTACAAACTTAAACATTACTATAAGAGTCCAGTGTGGCTCCCTGCCGGGTGTCCATTACACTGCTCCATGGGGGACCCGCCGCGATCAAACCCCCAACGTAGGCTCTGGGCGTGCGTCAGAGCATTGATGACCCCACTCTATGCACGCCGGACGGGTTTTTCTTCAGGGGTGTTGAGCACACTGGTGCTAACTATGAACAATTTAGGTGTTGGCCACCCATAGTCCAGTGGCCCAATTGTCCATTTTCGCAATCAAAGAAAAAGAAAAACATCTTGTACACAACCTTACAGACATTTTGCATAACTATGTACATTCTAATAAATACTCCTTCTTTTTCCCTTATACAGTTGACTCTCTATACCTTGGAGGGGGTTGTCCTCGAGTGCTGCGTTGGGACCTGCGTAGCTCTGGTGTTTGCCCCTGACTACGTGGTGTGTCTTCTACCTCAGCACTACAGGTGGGCCTAACCCCGATAGGTAAGCGTGATGGTTGCCTATGTGGTCTAAGAGTCGCCAAGGGTATGACAGGTTCACCACTGACAGGGGGTTGATCCTCCTGTTCCACTGCTGGCGTGTCATCTCGTGTTGGAGCGGACGGTTCTTTAGGTGGATCCGGAACCTTTTCTGTTTCTGGCTCGACCAACTGCGGAAACGTCAAAACTGGTACCACTATGGCATTGTTTATTCGGGTCCAAGTTTTGGGGAATTTTCCAAGGATGGTTTGAATCATCTCCCCTTCTTTCTCTTGACTTTGGGGACTTCCTTGTACTTCTTCCATTTCTCTTTGGATTCTGCACCGTTCAGGGCACGCTTTCAGGCGGTCTCGAGAAATTGCTTGATAGGTCTTGCCTTCATCCTTGCTTATGAGGCATACCTTACTATTGTCAAAGTTGGAGGGGATAATGGTGTAGGGCTCGTTTTCCCACTGATCATCCAATTTATGCGTCCTCTGCTTCGTCTTGAGGACTTGTTCTCCAGGTGCTAAGGGAGTTGCTGGGGCTGTTTGATTGTAATGCTGCTCTTGTCTCGTTCTTGCTTGAGACAGGCTCCTCTCTACGCATTCCTGGACCTTACGGTACCGCTGCTGCCGTTCTGTATCCCAATCCTCTATTTCTTGAACCGCCTCAGGCGACACAGTCCCCATCTCAAAGTCTACAGGCAACTTGCCAGGTCTGGCTCGCATCAGGTAAGCGGGGCTGCAGTTGGTCGAATTTACTGGGATATGGTTGTACAGGTCTACCAGATCTGGCAACTTCTCTGGCCATTGGTTCCTTTCTTCCAGCGGTAGGGTCTTCAGCATATCAATAACCACATGGTTCATTTTCTCGCACAGTCCATTGGTTTGGGGGTGGTACGGTGTGGTTCGGATTTTCTTACAGCTGTACATGTTACAGAACTCTTGGAACACTTCGGCCTCGAATGCAGGACCTTGATCAGTCAGTACCCTTTCCAGATAACCGTGAGGTCGACAAAAGGATGCCTGGAACGCTCTAGCTGCTGTTCTGGCTGTCTGGTCCTTCACAGGCACTACTACCAGGAAACGAGAGTAATGGTCCACAATGGTGAGGGCGTACACATAGCCTGACCGGCTTGGTGTTAACTTCACGTGGTCCAGGGCCACCAACTCCAGGGGCTGCTTCGTGACAATTGGCTGTAGGGGAGACCTTTGGCTGGCATCATCCTTCCGCCTCAGGTTACACGGGCCACAGTCTCGGCACCACTTCTCGATCATCTTTCTCATGTGCACCCAATAGAACCGATCACGGAGTAGGGCCTCCAACTTCTTCCACCCGAAGTGTCCTGCGTTATCATGATAAGCTGCTAGGACCATTGGAGCATCCCTCTGCGGAACCACTATCTGCCAGACGAGTTCATTTGTTCGCCAGTTGACATATCTCTTGCAGAGCTTGCCTTGGTAGGTGAACAGTCGTCCCCTCTCTTTCCACAACTGCTGGGCTTCTTCTGGAGCATCTGGGCCAAGATGAGTCTCAGCTTGTGCTAGCTTTTCTTTGACCAATCGCACAGCCGGGTCACCGTTCTGTGTCTCTTCCCAATTATGGTGGAGTAATGGGTTAACCGAGACCTCGTGTTGGCTCGAGCGCTTCACTCCCACAGCATGCTCACACTGGGAAACACCCTGATGATGGAAAGCCGGTAACTCTATCTCTTCGAGTTCATCCAGGTCTTCTCCAGATTCGGGTAAGTGAGGCATTCTGGACAGCGCATCAGCATTGTTATTCTTCTTGCCAGCCCGATACTTGATGGTAAAGTCAAAGTTAGACAGCCGGGCCATCCATCGCTGTTCCAACGCACCTAACTTGGCTGTTGCCAGGTGTGTCAACGGATTGTTGTCCGTGAAGATGGTGAACTTGGCCGACGCCAGATAGTGCTTGAAGCGTTCAGTCACTGCCCAAACAATAGCGAGGAACTCCAGCTTGAAGGAACTGTAGTTTTCTGGATTCCTTTCTGTGGGCCGAAGCTTCCTACTGGCGTACGCTATCACCCTCTCTCTGCCTCCCTGCACCTGGGACAGAACTGCTCCCAGTCCCACGTTGCTGGCATCTGTGTACAGTACAAACGGCTGGCTGTAGTCAGGGTAGGCCAGAATTTCTTCTCCCGTGAGAGCCCCTTTCAGCTGGACAAAGGATGTTTCTAGTTGGCTGCTCCATTCAAATGGAGGGCTCTGCTTCTTAGCCTGCTTTGGCTGGCCCACCAGGAGATCTTGAAGGGGCGCTGCTACCTTGGTGAAACCATCAATGAACCTTCGGTAGTAGCCCACCAGTTCCTTGGCCGCACCTCCTTTACCGTGGTGGGTCTGGGCCAGTCCTTGATTACGGTGACTTTCTCCGGATCAGGTGCCACACCTTCTGCGCTGACCACATGACCCAGGTACTGTACCTTTGGCTTCAAGAGGTGACACTTGGACGGCTTTATCTTCAGGCCATATTTCGACAAGGACTCAAACACTTCTGCTAAGTGCCTCAGGTGGTCTTCATAAGTCTTGGAGTAGACTATGACGTCATCCAGGTACAACAGCACGGTTTCAAAGTTGTGGTGGCCCAAGCAGCACTCCATCAACCTTTGGAATGTCCCTGGGGCGTTGCAGAGCCCGAATGGCATACAGTTGAACTCACAGAGGCCCATTGGTGTCGTGAATGCAGTCTTCTCCTTGTCCGCCTCTGCCACGGGAACCTGCCAATACCCACTGGTGAGATCCAAGGTGGAGAAATAGCTAGCTGACTTTAAGGCTGTTAGTGACTCCTCTATTCTGGGCAGTGGATAAGCATCTTTATGTGTAATGCGGTTAATTTGCCTGTAATCTACGCACATTCTCATTGTACCATCTTTTTTCTTTACGAGCACTAGGGGAGCTGCCCAGGGGCTACAACTATCTCTGATAACCCCAGCCTCCTTCATTTCCCGCAACATTTCTTTGGCACGCTGATACTGTGCGGGGGGCACAGGGCGGTATCTCTCTTTAATGGGATGATGATCACCCGTGGGGATTTGATGTTTAACCCCTTTCACTTGCCCAAAATCTAGGGGGTGTTTGCTGAAGACCCGCTCGTACTCCTGTACCACCCGGTAAACCCCATGCTTTTGGTGTGAGGGGGTGGAGTCGGTGCCCACATGTAATTTTTGGCACCAGTCTTCCAGCTGTCCCTTGGAGCCATTGTCTTCCGCCTGGTCGGACGGGATCAAGGGTTCCACTGCTTTGATGGTATTGTTGCTGACAGTGTACAGTTTTGCTACAGTGGCGTACCGGGGCAATTTGGCCTCCTCCTCCCCACAATTCAGGACACGGACAGGCACTCTCCCCTTGCGGACGTCTGCTACCCCTCTGGCTACCAGGACTCCCGGCCTACTGTCTGAATACACCGGTTCTACCAAGGCATGGTAATCCTGACCCTTGAGGCCTATTGCTGCCCGACACCATATCAACATTTCACTTCTTGGGGGTATTGCAATGGGGAGGGGGTCACTTACCCTCACACTGCCAATTTCTCCTCCGGCCAGCTCTACCTGCTGCCTCCTCATCAGGGCTCTGATCTCCCTCTGTAGGGCACGCTGCTGCCCGGAGCTGGCGGTTTCAGACGCCTGTTGCAACAAAATTATCACTTCGGCAATACAATTTTCTATCACATTTGTACCAATGGTTAGCAGTGGTTCAGATTCTTTGCGATCAATATCTACAATTATCATCCCCTGACATGGCAATTCTACCTGCCCCACTTTAATGGTTACTTCTTTGTACCCAATTTGGGGTAAGGGCTGACCATTACTGGCCACAATTGTTAAATCATCATCTGGGCCATGGTCAATGTCTGAATCAGCCCAATATCTTTTGTACAGTTTGTAGGGGATGGTTGTTACCTGGGACCCCGTATCCAGGAGGGCATTCAAAGGGATCCCATCCAGCACAATAGGAAGGACCGGGCGTCCTCCCACATACTTGCTGCGGCTGGGGTTTGAGCCGGGCTTCCTTACACCTGGGGGTTGGCTCCTGGCCCCAGGCTCGGCCCATTTAAAGGACAGCGTCGTGCAATGTGGCCCGCCTGGCTGCAGCGGCGGCAGATCGGTTGTCCCGTTGAATCATACCGGTCTGTGTCTCTGCCTCGGGTCGGCGGAATCCTCCTCTGTCGCATCCAGGGGACGTCATCTGGGCTGGAGGCCAACTCGAGTCTTGCAGGCGATGGGGTCACTT
>NC_134358.1:562278746-562396246 GCF_048569485.1 Anomaloglossus baeobatrachus | reverse complement strand
TGTGCACCTGAGCCCCCAACAACCTTGTTCATAGCGCCCTCACATACAGCAGGGTGGTCTTTGGGCCCCTCCAGGCCCCCGGTCCCTGATCTTCCTGCTCCCTCTCCTCCCAGCTGTCATCATTCAGCAGTGGATTCCTGTGATTTATGACTTGTTGATTTTGCGCTGATGATCTGGTGAGCGGTGTAATGACTGCTACTGAATTGTGTCTCCCCCAGGTCGTCTTCTGTGCCCACCCCGGCTTGTGCCCGTAACCGTACCATATTATTAGTTCTATAAAGTTGGATTTGTTCTATATTTGTCCCCCCCCCCTCCGCCCCTGCCTCTCGCTGACAGCGTGATTTATGCGCCCGCTGCGGACGGTCACTGCCGCACTGTTCTGGTCAGGAGGGTCTCACACAACGTCATCAATAGGAAGATTGTGTAATGCGGAGAGTTTCCCCAGGAATGTTCCGATGGAGATGATACTTCTAGAACATGTCACGAAGTCACGGCGGCGAAGAAGACGCTCCACGCTGATTACCCGAGACAGCGGGGACGTTCTGCGGAGTCTTAAAGATTTGTTTTATGCTTTTATTTTGTTTTCGGAACCGCGCTCCTTTAACCCTTTGCCTCCGATTCTTCACTTTTGCGCCTTCGTTTCTTCTTCCACTTCTCCAATTCATCCAAACTTTTTTATTTTTCCATCCACATCACTGTACACGAGTTTTTTAGTTTGGTGGACGAATTTTAGTTTTGAATGACGCCGTTCATTTTACCATATAATGGAGTAAAAACAGGAAAAAAAAATCCAAATGTTAAGAAATGGTTAAAAGTAATGCAAGTCTGACATTTTCTTTTTAGCATTCATTGTGCTCTAAAAATGACCCATGACCATGATTCTCCAGGTCAGTACAATTACACCATTACCAAGCTTGTAAAGTCTTATTAAGCAATACAAAAAAAATTATAAATTAGTAAAAAAAAAAACAAAAACACATTTTCTGAAATCTGTAATTTAGAAATTTTTCCCTCCATTATTTATTTATTTATTTTTTTGCTGGGGAGCTACTTTTATTGATAGTATTTGTATGGTACATTCAACTTTTTATTGACTTTTTTTTTAGAGAGGTGTACCAAAAAAAACCCCAAAACAACAACCCACAATTCTGCTTTTTTAATAATAATAATAATAATAATAATAATAATAATAATAATAATAAATATTATTATTATTATTATCATCAGTATTTTATTTCCCCTAAGGTTTGGTTGATTTTATATTCTGATAGATCTCACTTTTATGGAAGTGGTGCTACCAATCACTTATTTTTTAATATCTTTAGGGGAGGTGATTTGAATTTCTATGTTTTTTTATATTTAAAAACAGTTTTTGTTTTTTATTTTTTTTTTACTTTATTTTTTAGTCATCTCAAAGGATTTGAACTGTCAAACGTTTAATCACTTGTTCCATAATTGCGCCATTGATTGCCATTTAAACAGCAGTGATTGGCATTAACTCCCTATTGATCCCGTTCTGCGCCCGGGTGTCGAGTATTTTTATTGGCACATTTTTTATCTTATTGAAGTATTAGCTGAAAACGAAATGTATTTATTGTGCAAAAACTTCTGTGTAAACCTCATATTTGCTGTGACCTCTGTGCTCTTTCGTTGCGTTGCCTTGTTGGTGCGGGACTTTGTGGGTCGGGCCTTCCTTATCTATTCCTCCCCCGGATACTTTGTTCCCCTTTATTTAAATGTCGTGCCGCGGTGACCGCCATTACCCCTATGATTGGTGCGTGCACAGTGCTATGTTCACGTTGTAATTTAATCATTCAGTAAAATGGCATCGGAGTCAGCACGTGCATATTCCACCAACTCCGGCGCCATTTTATTGAAGACACTGTGTTTGCAACAGGTGATAGTCACTAACACAGTGTCTTCAATAAAATGGCACTAGAGATTGCAGTATACGCATGCGCTGACTGTGACGCCATTTTATTGAATAATTCGACTACAACATGTACTCAGCACTGCGCACACGCCGGCCATTCCGGCTTCGGACAAAAAGACATGTTCAGCATTATATTATTATAGATTATTGATTACGTCCATAGTAACCAATCAGAGCTCAGCTTTCACTTTACCTCAGCAGCTTTAATGCTGAAAGCTGCACTCCAGTTCCTATGGACAACTGTATGATCTTACTGGGGGGCAATCTTCATAAATGAGGCCCCAGTTGCTTCTGCAGTCGCTATAGGCAACCAGAATGATCTTACTGAGAGGCACTACTCATAAATGAGGCCGCAGTTACTTATGCAGCGGCTAACGTTAAAAAAATAGGTCCTTTGATTGATTGGCCTGGATTTGGCCAATCAAACGGTACAATCCTGGTTTTGGCTAATCAGACGGTTCGATCCTGGCTTTGGCCAATCAAACGGTTTGATCCCTGCTTTGGCCAATTAAACTGTTCAATCCCGGCTTTGGCCAATCAAACGGTTCGATCCTGGCTTTGGCCTATAAAACAAGTCGATCCTGGTTTTGGCCTATAAAACAAGTCGATCCTGGTTTTGGCCCATCGAATGGTTTGATCCCGGTTTTGGACAGAAATATGCGTTCAGCCTTATATAGTGATGTTGGCTGTGTAATGCAGTTGACATCTGCCAGGCAAGTTGCTGCCATAAACCAGTACCCAGCGTCTGATGTGACACCCACAAGGGGCCCTGTAGCAGAGCGACTACTCATTGTCCCATAGCACAGTGCCCACATATCACCCACATTGCCCCATAGCACAGTGTACAGTGCCCATATATCATGCACATTGCCCCATAGCACAGTGTACAGTGCCCATTTATCATGCACATTGCCCCATAGCACAGTGTACAGTGCCCATATATCATGCACATTGCCCCATAGCATAGTGTACAGTGCCCATATATCATGCACATTGCCCCATAGCACAGTGTACAGTGCCCATATATAATGCACATTGCCCCATAGCACAGTGTACAGTGCCCATATATAATGCACATTGCCCCATAGCAGAGTGTACAGTGCCCATATATCATGCACATTGCCCCATAGCACAGTGTACAGTGCCCATATATCATGCACATTGCCCCATAGCACAGTGTACAGTGCCCATATATAATGCACATTGCCCCATAGCAGAGTGTACAGTGCCCATATATCATGCACATTGCCCCATAGCACAGTGTACAGTGCCCACACATTGCCCCATTGCAATGCCAGTCACGGTGCTTCCCAGCAGACAACAACCAGGGCTGGAAGTTACCATACATCTGGATCTGACCTGACTTTACGTTTTTATTCTCTAATAATTTGGTAAAGTTTCTCAGATATTTCCAAACTTGTTGTTTCTAACGTTTCTGTAATTGCTCGCACGCCCGGATCATACAGTGTCCAGGAGACACACCAGGACAAATTGCTTGGAATCAAAATGTTGGACTCACATGAAATTCCTGCAGACCCCAGAGATGTGGAGAAAGCGATCCTCCAAACCCAGACATTGGGAAACAATTGTCTCTAAGGAGAAAGATACAGAGGACGGAATGTTCTAAGGATCTCTCCAATTATTCCAACCACTGAGGATAATCTTATATCCCACAAAAGATCAATGTATAAGTAACACTATCATCTATCTATCTATCTATCTATCTATCTATCTATCTATCTATCTATCTATCTATCTATCCCTCTATCTATCTATCTATCTATCTATCTATCTATCTATCTATCCCTCTATCTATCTATCTATCTATCTATCTATCTATCTATCCCTCTATCTATCTATCCCTCTATCTATCTACCTATCTATCCCTCTATCTATCTATCTATCTATCTATCTATCTATCTATCTATCTATCTATCCCTCTATCTATCTATCCCTCTATCTATCCCTCTATCTATCTATCTATCTATCTATCTATCTATCTATCTATCTATCCCTCTATCTATCTATCCCTCTATCTATCCCTCTATCTATCCATCTATCTATCCATCTATCTATCTATCTATCTATCTATCTATCTATCTATCCCTCTATCTATCTATCTATCTATCTATCTATCTATCTATCTATCTATCTATCTATCTATCTATCTATCTATCTATCTATCTATCTATCTATCTATCTATCCCTCTATCTATCCCTCTATCTATCTATCTATCTATCCCTCTATCTATCTATCTATCCCTCTATCTATCTATCTATCTATCTATCCCTCTATCTATCTATCTACAGTTAGGTCCAGAAATCTTTGGCCAGTGACACAATTTTGGCGAGTTGGGCTCTGCATGCCACCACATTGGATTTGAAATGAAACCTCTACAACAGAATTCAAGTGCAGATTGTAACGTTTAATTTGAAGGTTTGAACAAAAATATCTGATAGAAATTGTAGGAATTGTCACATTTCTTTACAAACACTCCACATTTTAGGAGGTCAAAAGTAATTGGACAAATAAACCAAACCCAAACAAAATATTTTTATTTTCAATATTTTGTTGCGAATCCTTTGGAGGCAATCACTGCCTTAAGTCTGGAACCCATGGACATCAGCAAACGCTGGGTTTCCTCCTTCTTAATGCTTTGCCAGGCCTTTACAGCCGCAGACTTCAGGTCTTGCTTGTTTGTGGGTTTTTCCGTCTTAAGTCTGGATTTGAGCAAGTGAAATGCATGCTCAATTGGGTTAAGATCTGGTGATTGACTTGGCCATTGCAGAATGTTCCACTTTTTTGCACTCATGAACTCCTGGGTAGCTTTGGCTGTATGCTTGGGGTCATTGTCCATCTGTACTATGAAGCGCCGTCCGATCAACTTTGCAGCATTTGGCTGAATCTGGGCTGAAAGTATATCCCGGTACACTTCAGAATTCATCCGGCTACTCTTGTCTGCTGTTATGTCATCAATAAACACAAGTGACCCAGTGCCATTGAAAGCCATGCATGCCCATGCCATCACGTTGCCTCCACCATGTTTTACAGAGGATGTGGTATGCCTTGGATCATGTGCCGTTCCCTTTCTTCTCCAAACTTTTTTCTTCCCATCATTCTGGTACAGGTTGATCTTGGTCTCATCTGTCCATAGAATACTTTTCCAGAACTGAGCTGGCTTCATGAGGTGTTTTTCAGCAAATGTAACTCTGGCCTGTCTATTTTTGGAATTGATGAATGGTTTGCATCTAGATGTGAACCCTTTGTATTTACTTTCATGGAGTCTTCTCTTTACTGTTGACTTAGAGACAGATGCACCTACTTCACTGAGAGTGTTCTGGACTTCAGGTGATGTTGTGAACGGGTTCTTCTTCACCAAAGAAAGTATGCGGCGATCATCCACCACTGTTGTCATCCGTGGACGCCCAGGCCTTTTTGAGTTCCCAAGCTCACCAGTCAATTCCTTTTTTCTCAGAATGTACCCGACTGTTGATTTTGCTACTCCAAGCATGTCTGCTATCTCTCTGATGGATTTTTTCTTTTTTTTCAGCCTCAGGATGTTCTGCTTCACCTCAACTGAGAGTTCCTTAGACCGCATGTTGTCTGGTCACAGCAACAGCTTCCAAATGCAAAACCACACACCTGTAATCAACCCCAGACCTTTTAACTACTTCATTGATTACAGGTTAACGAGGGAGACACCTTCAGAGTTAATTGCAGCCCTTAGAGTCCCTTGTCCAATTACTTTTGGTCCCTTGAAAAAGAGGAGGCTATGCATTACAGAGCTATGATTCCTAAACCCTTTCTCCGATTTGGATGTGAAAACTCTCATATTGCAGCTGGGAGTGTGCACTTTCAGCCCATATTATATATAGAATTGTATTTCTGAACATGTTTTTGTAAACAGCTAAAATAACAAAACTTGTGTCAATGTCCAAATATTTCTGGACCTAACTGTATCTATCTATCTATCTATCTATCTATCTATCTATCTATCTCTCTATCTATCCCTCTATCTATCCCTCTATCTATCTATCTATCTATCTATCTATCTATCTATCTATCCCTCTATCCCTCTATCTATCTATCTATCTATCTATCTATCTATCTATCTATCCCTCTATCTATCCATCTATCTATCTATCTATCTATCTATCTATCTATCTATCTATCTATCTATCTATCTATCTATCTATCTATCTATCTATCTATCTATCTATCTATCCCTCTATCCCTCTATCTATCTATCTATCTATCTATCTATCTATCTATCTATCTATCTATCTATCTATCTATCCATCCATCTATCTATCTATCTATCTATCTATCTATCTATCTATCTATCTATCTATCTATCTATCTATCTATCTATCTATCTATCTATCTATCTATCTATCTATCCCTCTATCTATCTATCTATCTATCTATCTATCTATCCCTCTATCTATCTATCTATCTATCTATCTATCTATCTGTCTATCTGTCTATCTAATGCCGTGTTTTCAGGATTCTATATGATGGATGCATTTGTGTGGATACTTGATGAGATACACTGTTTGCTGTGTACAGATGTGGGTGGGGACTGTAGGAAGGATGGATGGGGCACATCGAGGGTGGGGACTGTGGGGGCACTTCTAGGATGGGGGCTATGGAAGTCCATGGCTTATGATGGGGCATATTCAGGGTGGGGACTGTAGTAACGGTGGTTGGGGCATATCCAGGGTGGGGATTGGGGGGGCCACATCTGGGATGGGGGGCTATGGAAGTCCATGACTTATCATAGTTCTCTTTCTCGAAGTCTATGACTATCTAGTCTATGAGTATGACTATCTATCCCTCTATCTATCTATCTATCTATCTATCTATCTATCTATCTATCTATCTATCTATCTATCTATCTATCTATCTATCCCTCTATCTATCTATCTATCCCTCTATCTATCTATCTATCTATCTATCTATCTATCTATCTATCCCTCTATCTATCTATCTATCCCTCTATCTATCTATCTATCTATCTATCTATCTATCTATCTATCTATCTATCTATCTATCTATCTATCTATCTATCTATCTATCTATCTATCTATCCCTCTATCTATCTATCCCTCTATCTATCTATCTATCCCTCTATCTATCTATCTATCTATCTATCTATCTATCTATCTATCTATCTATCTATCTATCCCTCTATCTATCTATCTATCTATCTATCTATCTATCTATCTGTCTATCTGTCTATCTAATGCCGTGTTTTCAGGATTCTATATGATGGATGCATTTGTGTGGATACTTGATGAGATACACTGTTTGCTGTGTACAGATGTGAGCCGCTGTATACTGTAGAGAACACTCTCCTATTGAGGACAATGTGGAGTGCGGTATTATTCTTTGTGCCATTGTTACATACGGAGCATTTTATATTTATTATGTTTCTGAATGGAGCAATTAGCAGATGAAGAGCTCTGAACTCCTTTCCCTTCACAGAACTTTAATGTTGCAGGCGGAGCGATGGATAATAGGGAATAATGGATCGGAGAGTTAAAGTGATGCTCCACCATTAACGATCAGTGGATCGAAATATTCAGCAAAAATAAGATCCATCGTATTTCTAAAAAACCCCATCTTTGTTGCTTGTTTTGTTTTACTTCTTTTTTTTCTTTTTTTATATGCTTCTTTTTCTTTTCTGTGCAATATAGAAAACAGTTTTGTCTTGTTGCCTGGAAACTATCAGCAAGTAGGGTAGATGCTGCCGATGAATCTGAATATAGCCCTATCTATATATATAATTGCCTTATTCTGTCTGTCTGTCTGTCTGTCTGTCTGTCTGTCTGTCTGTCATGCTCCAAAATTGTGTCCTTACGGTGACACAAAGCTGATTGGCCGCTGGGCTCGCCATGGCCCCGCCCCCCCACACGGATTGGCCGCTCGCCCAGGCTGCGCCCCCACACGGATTGGCCAGCCGCTCGCCCAGGCTCCGCCCCCCCCACAGATTGGCCTCTAGCCCCGGCACCCTGCAGGCATTGGCAATTCAGCCACGCCACGCCCCGCCCCCCTCACGCAATGCACGTTAGCTCTGGCCCCACCCCCTCCCTCCCCCCGCGCATTTCTCTAACTGACACGGCTGTCACGGAGGTGAGTACGGTACTCCCTATCCCCCCCCAACCCCCCCCCCCCCCCCCCCGGCCCCCGCTCCCAAAGGGGTGGTGTGGATACTCGCATGGTTACAAGCGCTGTCACGGAGGTGAGTACTGTACTCCCTCCCCCTCCCCCGGCCCCCGCTCCCACGGCAGTGGTGGGAGTGGTGTGGATACGTTGGTAACCATGCTCGCATGGTTACAAGCCCATCAAGGTCCTGCTGCGCCGGAAGGTCCACACGCACACACACAAACATACACACACATCAGATCACACTCACACTCACTCTCATACACACCTCACACACACCTCACATCGCATCCACATACTCACGACATCCTGGGATATCGCTTGCTTCTCGGCGGCGAAAATGTGCTGTTGTGATCTTCCAGGACCTGACGGAGGATCACATGGCCAGAAGCATGTGATATCCCCGGATGTTGTGAGTATGAGCGCGTAAGTGCGATATCGTCAGTGTCTGTGTGTGTGAGTAGATGCGATCGGGTGTGTGTGAGTGGATGCGATCGGGTGTGTGTGAGTGGATGCGATCGGGTGTGTGTGAGTGGATGCGATCGGGTGTGTGTGAGTGGATGCGATCGCGTGTGTGTGAGTGGATGCGATCGGGTGTGTGTGTGAGTGGATGCGATCGGGTGTGTGTGTGAGTGGATGCGATCGGGTGTGTGTGTGAGTGGATGCGATCGGGTGTGTGTGTGAGTAGATGCGATCGGGTGTGTGTGTGAGTGGATGCGATCGGGTGTGTGTGTGAGTGCATGCGATCGGGTGTGTGAGTGTCGGCAGAGGAGCAGGGCGTGCTGGAGGAGGCTGGGAGCAGAGAGGCTGATCATGGGGAAGAGGGAAATGCTGATGCTGAAGGAGGCTGGGATGGGAAAGCTGGGAAGAAGGAGGCTGGGAGGAGAGAGGCTGATCCTATGGAAGGCTGGGGAGAGGAGGCTGATGCTGAGGGAGGCTGGAAGGAGAGAGGCTGATGCTGAGGGAGGCTGGGACGAGGGAGGCTGATGCTTAGGGAAGCTGATGCTGGAGGAGGCTGGAAGAACAGAGGCTGATGCTGGTGGAGGCTGATGCTTAGAGAGGCTGATGCTGGGGGAGACTGGGACAGGAAGGCTGATGCTGAGGGAGGCTGGGAGGGGGAGGCTGGGAGGAAGGAAGCTGGGAGGAGAGAGGCTGATCCTTGGGAAGGCTGGGAAAGGGAGGCTGATGCTGAGGGAGGCTGGAAGGAGAGAGCCTGATGCTAGGGACAGAGACGCTGATACTGGGAGGAGAGAGGCTGATGCTGCGGGCAGAGAGGCTGATGATGCGGGTAGAGAGGCTGATGCTGGCGCAGCATGGCGGATGGAGCACGTTTGGTAATGCGCAGCATGGCGGATGGAGCACGTTTGGGAGTGCGCAGCATGGCGGATGGAGTACGTTTGGGAGTGCGCAGCATGGCGGATGGAGCACGTTTGGGAGTGCACAGCATGGCGGATAGAGCACGTTTGGGAGTGCGCAGCATGGAGGATGCAGCACGATGGCGAGTGCGGAATATGGCGGATGGAGCATGTTTGGGAGTGCGCAGCATGGTGGATGGACCACGTTTGGGAGTGCGCAGCATAGCGGATGGAGCACGTTTGAGAGTGCGCAGCATGGGAGATGGAGCACGATGGGGGGTGCGCAGCATAGGGGATGGAGCACGATAGGGAGTGCACTGCATGGGGGATGGAGCACGATGAGGAGTGCCCAGCATGGCGGATGGACCACGTTTAGGAGTGCGCAGCATGGCGGATGGAGCACGTTTGGGAGTGCGCGGCATGGCGGATGGAGCACGTTTGGGAGTGCGCAGCATGGATGATGGAGCACGATGGGGGGTGCGCAGCATAGGGGATAGAGCACGATGGGGAGTGCGCTGCATGGGGCATGGAGCACGATAGGGAGTGTGGAGTATGGCGGATGGAGCACGTTTGAGAGTGCGCAGCATGGTGGATGGAGCACATTTGGGAGTGCGCAGCATGGCGGATGGAGCACGTTTAGGAGTGCGCAGCATGGGAGATGGAGCACGATGGGGAGTGCGCAGCGTGGCGGATGGAGCACGATGGAGAGTGCGCAGCATGGGGAATGGAGCACGATGGGGAGTGCGCAGCATGGCGGATGGAGCACGTTTGGGAGTGCGCAGCATGGCGGATGGAGCACGTTTGGGAGTGCGCAGGATGGGAGATGTAGCACGATGGGGGGTGCGCAGCATAAGGGATGGAGCACGATGGAGAGTGCACACCTCTCCCCAACACACACACACGCGCGCGCGCGCACTGCACAACACACCACACACACACACTGGAAACCACAAACAACTGCCCTACACAGACACCCACACACAGACAACGCTGCACACACAAATATACGCACATACCGCACATATATATAACAAAAATCATACATGAACTACACAATACGTAAATTCTAGAATACCCGATGCGTAGAATCGGGCCACCTTCTAGTTATCTATATAATTGCCTTATTCGGTCTGTCTGTCTTGCTCCAAAATTACGTCATTACAGTGACAACCGTCGCCACACCGCGCTAAAGAGCCTGCGACCAACGGATCAGCTAACTGAACAGCCCGAACTACGGGCCGACAGGACGACACCCGACACTTTTCCCCGCACCCACATGGAGCCCCGACTCCCCGGTGAGTGCTGCACCCCCGGGAGCCCACACCGGCAACCCAGCCGACACATACCCACCGCTCGCCTCCGTCCCCTGCACACATTACCCCACTCGGCTCCACCCTCAACCCCGCACTCCGCCTGCCGCATGTATACACTGAACACGCCACACACACACACAGTCCCCAGCACTGATGTCCTCAGCGCCATGGCCCTGCTCAGCTCCCCCCCCGCACTCCGCCCCCTGCACACATTATTCCCCTCTCGGCTCCACCCCCCGCACTCCGCATGAAAATACTGAACACACACACACACTCACCTGTCCCCAGCCATGCAGTCCCCAGCACTGACGTCCTCAGTGCCATGGCCCTGCTCGGCTCCACCCCCTCCGCACTCCGCCCCCCCCCACACACATTACCCCACTCGGTTCCACTCCCTGAACTCCGCCCTTTGCATGTATACACTGAACACACACACACAGTCCCCGGCACTGATGTCCTCAGCACCATGACCCTGCTCGGCTCCACCCCCCCGCACTCTGCCCCCCGCACACATTCCCCCACTCGGCTCCGCCCCCCACACTCTACATGTATACACTGAACACACACACACACTCACCTGTCCCCAGCCATGCAGTCCCCAGCACTGATGTCCTCAGCGCCATGGCCCTGCTCGGCTCCACCCCCCCCGCACTCCGCCCCCCGCACACATTACCCCACTCGGCTCCGCCCCCCACACTCTACATGTATACACTGAACACACACTCACCTGTTCCCAGCCATGCAGTCCCCAGCACTGATGTCCTCAGCGCCATGGCCCTGCTCGGCTCCGCCCCCCGCACACATTACCCCACTCGTTTCCGCCCCCCGCACTACGCATGTATACACTGAACACACACACTCAAAAACAAAGGCAAATACAACAACAGGGCAACAGACAACACCGTGATGCGGACACTAGCACACAGCCTCCAGACCAAGACATACTTAAACAATCTGCCTGCACAACAACCCTCGAGGCTGCGGCTCACACACAACAGCCACACCAAGATACTCTTTAAAAAACGGACAACAGACAAGCCTTGGAAGCACCTCCCACACCTCCGCCACAACACGAGACACCACAACAAACATAAACTGAACAGGCAGGCCAGAGGAAGAAGGGAATGGACACAAAAGACACAGAGTACCTACCAAAATCATCCCATCTCACAAACACCTCTTGCCTCTCCTGCCAGGAGAATTATGCCCCAATGCATCCTCCATAAGCCAACGCCCCCGTAGCAATGGGACAAGTTCTGTCACATCAACTGCCTTACATAAGAAATGGAGGCAACTAACAACACAAAAAACTAACAGAATGTCTACCCGTCTCATGCCTCGCTGTAACGTGGCCCCCAAGGAAGCTCACAACACAATGACAAACCCTCCCACACTTCTGGAGTTTCTCCACGTGAAAGTCACACAGTAGGCCAACCATGCAGTAACATGCTCACTGCCACAGTGCCACATAGCTCTGACAGGTCAACGCAACACCTTCTCTCATGCACAGTGCTACACCGTGTTGGCACATATCTACCTGAACCAGTTTTTGGCCATGGACAACTGTACATTGCGTTTTCAAGAGTGACAATGAGATCCAACGTCAAAGTGCAAGTTGTTGACCGCCTGAAAGGGTCTTCACACACAATGTGGTGGTCTTCTTTCATTACAAGCCATGGACATCGCTAAACATTAGACTCATCTATTAAAACTGTTCCTTCTGTTGTTTGTCATTTTAAATCCAATAAACATTGATAAGAATACTAAATTAAACCAACCCATCCAGTCCATTCATTACATTATTATTCCATCTGCTAACCCACATACACATTCTAGACCACCCGATACGTTAGAATCCGGCCACCTTCTAGTATTTCATATACAGGAAGAAGTGCGTTGAGAAATTTATGAAAAATTATTTTTACTAAAAAAAGAAAGAAGGGGTGAATTTATGAGCCCCGATTCATCAAGACTTGAGTAATGCGAGCATCACACGAGACGATCTATCGTGCGATATGTCGTCAAGGTCACGGATTTCGTGACGCACATCCGGCATCGTTTACGACGTCGTCCCGTGTGCCACCTACGAGCGGCGCAGAATGTTCTCAAATCGTGTATCATTGACACGTCGCTCATTTTTAAAAAGTCGTTTAATTTTCTTTGCGCCGGTGGTTCATCGAACCCGGGGCAGAACACATTGCTCCGTGTGACACCCCGGGAACGATGAACTCAGCCTACCTGTGTCCCGCGGCACCCGCCGGTAATGCAGAAGGAAGGAGGTGGGCGGGATGTTTACGTCCCGCTCATCTCCGCTCCTCCGCTTCTATTGGCCGGTTGCTGTGTGACGTCGCTGTGGCGCCGAACGTCCCTCCCCCTTCAGGAAGTGGATGTTCGCCGCCCACAGCGAGGTCGCTCAACAGGTAAGTACGTGTGACAGGGGTTTAACGACTTTGTGCGCCACGCGCAACTAATTGCCCGTGACGCACAAACGACGGGGGCGGGTACGGGTACTATAGATAGTATATCCAACAACAGGAAGATGAAAAATCGACCGCAAACAGCTGCTATGCCAAACAATTTCTTTTTTATTCAAGCGTTCTTTTCATCGGTGCAGATAAAAATGCGGGAGGTGACTAGGATGCGAGTCCCTCCAAAGGACGACGGCCGTTTCGTCTGTAAGCCAGACTTCTACGGGTCCAGTGGACCCGTAGAAGTCTGGCTTACAGACGAAACGGCCGTCGTCCTTTGGAGGGACTCGCATCCTAGTCACCTCCCGCATTTTTATCTGCACCGATGAAAAGAACGCTTGAATAAAAAAGAAATTGTTTGGCATAGCAGCTGTTTGCGGTCGATTTTTCATCTTCCTGTTGTTGGATCTCCTAGCTGCTCAATACCGACCAGCACGCTGCGCCTGCAAACCAGCGCTACATGGCAGTCATCAGCACGTGAGCCACTGAACTTGGAGGTAATCTGAGGGCAGGCGGTGCAGGACTTGTTCACTTGTTGCTACACTATAGATAGTATCGTGTGACACCCGCATAAGATTTTCCAAACTGCGTCTTTCAGCGATTTAAAAATGGAGCAGTGTAACTGTGAATCCAGCTCTGGGTGCAGAGAAACACTAGAAACCAGCAGCCCCCGCGGGCAGAGACTAGCTGACATGATGTCTCCTATACACAGGACAAATAGACATGAGGGATTCCTGCCTCTATATAGCACAAATTTAGAAGCAGCAGCAGCATGGCGGATATTATACAGCAAAATGGAGCAGTGTAGCTGTGAATCCAGCTCTGGGTTGAGAGGAAAAACTAGAAAGCAGCAGCACTAGTAGAGATTAGCTGCCATGATGTCTCCTATACACAGGACATGTAGACATGAGGGATTCCTGCCTCTATGTAGCACAAATTCAGAAGCAGCAGCAGCATGGGGGACATTGTACAGCAAAATGGAGCAGTGTAACTGTGAATCCAGCTCTGGGATGAGAGAAACACTAGAAAGTAGCAGTACATGTGTTTCTTAATGTTTTTATACAGCAGTATTAAACAGTGCAGCTGTGAATTCAAGTCTGTATTGAGATAAAACACTACAAAGCAGCAGTATGGAGAACGTTGTACACCAGTATTGAGCCAGTATAGCTTTAAATCAAGCTCTGGTGTGAAATAAAACAGTACATAGCAGCAGCACACAGAACATTATGCACTAGTATTGAGAAGTGTAGCTGTGAGTCCAGGTATGGTTTCAGATGAAACACTAGAAAACAGCAGCATGGAGGACATTATAGAAGTCACGCCAGGTGCAAGAGGACACCTGGTGATCGGCGCAACAGAAAGGGATAATCAGGGGACAGGTACAACGGACTAGGGAGAGGGAAGTGGGTCACCACCATTTTATTAATCTGAATCTTATCCCTGCACTTCCTAACATCCCTAGACAGGTCCTTCCCCCTTGCACAGTCATGTGCCAAGGCGCTTGCTAGCCATGAACTCACCCTAACTAGTGTCTAGACCAGCGAGACACTATTCTCACTAATGCAATAAAAACACGAGGAAGGTATGACAAACCGGTGGGGAAAGACACAACAAATAACACTTCATGGCTTCTCTAGCAGGAAACGTCTTAGCTGCAATAGAAACGAACACCTCACCTTCTACAGAGACAGGCTCCTTCAAAGTGGTCAGTATATAACCAGCATGGAGTAAGTCCAGGAGTCGGTATACATAGCAGAAGGGAGTGATGATAAGATGCTATACCTGGAGCTGTGAGTAATCTCAGCCAGAAGGGAAAGGGTCCTTAACCACTTCAGCATTAAATGAAAGTAAATCCCCTCCAATACAGGATAACAGTCAAGTGGGCACCAGACAGGACCTGAAATCAATTAAGCGTTGAGTCCTCCTGATCCCAGATTCCCCAGAGGTAAACTGCGAACGTGCCATACTTGTGACAATACATCAGTATTTAGGAGTGTAGCATTAAATCCAGTTCTGGTGTGAAATAAACAGTACAAAGCAACAGCACACAGGAGATTATGCACCAGTATTGAGCAGTGTAGCTGTGAATCCAGGTATGATTTGAGCTTAAACACTAGAAAGCAGCAGCATGGAGGTGTTTATACACCAGTATTGAGCATTGTAGCTGTGAATCCAGGTATGATTTGAGCTTAAACACTAGAAAGCAGCAGCTTGGAGGTGTTTAGACACCAGTATTGAGCAGTGTAGCTGTGAATTCAGCTCTGGTGTGAAAGATAGCATTAGAAAGCAGCATCCTGGTCTCCTTTCCTCCTCTTGTTCTTTTTCTCCCTCCCCTCCTTTCCATAGACTTCAATAGGCAGCTGACAAATGGAGTTCTCAGATGCTTGGAGTAGACTATAGAGGTACATACTGGATGTGCTAAGGAGCTGCTGTGACAGGAGGAGCAAGGTACTCCTTAAAAGCTGAGACATCTTGCAGAGCCTGGAAACAGCGTAATTTGAAACTCGTGGGACCCAATGCAAAATCTCCAGCAGGGCCCCCAACTTTCATGGGACTTGCATAGTAGTGGTCTGTTGCTGACCAGCAGTGATGTATTGAGCGTCATGCTCAGAGCGAGGCTCCTTAAGATTCAATCGGCGTCATGGGACATTACACTATTGAACTATATAAAAACTTTGAGCATTTTTTAAAATTAATAAATTGGTGATCGAGAGAGTGTGGGGGGCATCTTTATTCAAGTAAACTTTTTTTTTTTTCACAGTGTGTGTGTTATAACTGTACACTTACCAGGTTAGTAATGGGATTGAGAAATTTAAATTCCATCCAAACTCAAAAAGAAGCCAAAAAGAAGTTCCCCCATGATGAAGCGGCCAGCAACTCGCTAGACGCCGCGAAATGTACGTCGGGCTCTCCTCACCACCGGACTCTGGTAATGCTCCTTGCACTATGCACTTTATGATACGCTCATGCCTGTTAATTTAGCTTTATTCCCGGGCATTCTTCTTTGATCCCTTACATTGTGCTATATACTTTAGAAAGTTACAGGGCACATTCCTGCCTAAAGCATCTTTTTGCTTTGGGATCTTTTGTATTACCGGGCATTTCACCTGCTTTTCTAGGCTTCATATTTGAGTTTCTCCAATATGGCATTACCATAGTCCTGTACCCGATTTTGTTTCTACCATGTCCTCTGTTTTCCTCCTACATTAACACCCTGTGTTCTTAACTGTGTCTAAACTTCTGCACTATGCACTTTAAGATTTCGCTAAATAAAATTTGATAATAGTACAGCAATTTTGCTCAATCCTTCTTTGTTTATGTATAGTAATGGGATTGTTTGATAGATGCCTTTCCATTACTAAGCCATGGGCTTGATGCCAGCTGATATTACACAGCTGACATCAATCCGAAAAATATTACCCCGATTGCCACCGCACCAGTGCAATCAGGAAGAGCTTGGCAAAGTGCCAAAATTGGATCATGTAATGGATGTGCCACTTATGGCGTGGCTGCGGGCTGCTATTTTTAGGCTGGGAAGGGCCAAATAACCCTGGGCCTTCCCAGGCTGAAATATCAGCCCCCAGCTGTCTGCTTTACCTTGGCTGATTATCAAAAATAGTTGGGATCCAATGTCATTGTGTTTTAATTTATAACCTATCCACATTTGATTGCAGGGCAATTGTCCTGCTCTTACTCCCATTTTGCTTCTTTTGGCAGCCTCCTAGCCCTTACTATGACCATTTTACTGCACCAAACTTTGGGTTCTCATTAACTTATATGGGGTTCAAGGTCAAGGGTCAAGTTCGGGTCAAAACTGAACTTTTAAGGAAAGTGTGGCCAAACCTGACTAACCCGAACATACATGGACCTGCTCATCCCTAAGAGCAGGCATGCCATGGGACAATGGTAAAGGCAATACATGCGAGAATGTTAGAGATAGATAGTTCCTGTACCTATAGTGCTGGTAGAATGCAGAGAAGGAGGAAATGTCCACTAAAAAAAGAGGGAATAGCAAGATATAGAATAGGAGGATTCGGTCAGTTCCTGGACATATTAGGCTAGTTTCACACTTGCGTTGAACGGCATCTACTGTGAAAGATCAGCTGAGCGCCCGTGCTCTCAAAAGCCGGCTGCCGGGCGCTCAGCTGATCGCTCTCAAAAGCCGGCTGCCGGGCGCTCAGCTGATCGCTCTCACATGCCGGCGGCCGGGCGCTCAGCTGAGCTCTCTCACATGCCGGCAGCTGGGCGCTCAGCTGATTGCTCTCACATGCCGGCTGCCAGGCGCTCAGCTGATCGCTCTCACATGCCGGCGGCCGGGCGCTCAGCTGATCGCTCTCTCATGCCGGCGGCCGGGTGCTCAGCTGATCGCTCTCACATTCCGGCTGCCAGGCGCTCAGCTGATCGCTCTCACATGCCGGCGGCCGGGCGCTCAGCTGAGCTCTCTCACATGCCGGCAGCTGGGCGCTCAGCTGATCGCTCTCACATGCCGGCTGCCGGGCGCTCAGCTGAGCGCTCTCACATGCCGGCGGCCGGGCGCTCAGCTGAACGTTTAGCCACCGAGAGACAAAATAAAGTTTCTGTGAGTTAAAAAAAAAAAAAAAATGAGCATGCGCAGTGAAAAATAGAGGATTCCGCCGCTCAAAAAATGTTACATGCTGCGTTCCTTCCGCCCGGTGGAAGCAACGCAGCGTCGGCCGGCGGAAGCAACGCAGGTACTTTTGGCACAATCCGTCATCCATACAAGTCTATGGGAAACAGCGGAATCTGTTAACGGATTCCGCTGTTTTCCAAAAGGGCGAATTGTGACGGGAGGAAAAAAATGCAAGTGTGAAAGTACCCTAAGACTGGTATATGCACAAAAACTAGATTCACTTTAAGACGATGTTACGCTCCATCGGCAGCTACCAGAGCTGGGGCTGTGTATATTTAGAAGTGGTCAGTGTGACGATAAAACATTTATGACACTTTGTGCGACTCGCCGAGCTGAAACACACAATCTGAGCATCAACATATTCATCCAGCACTAGAGAACAATTACTCATATGCTCGAAAGGCTGCAAAAAATTGGATGTCACCCAAATAGCACTTGGAAGGCGCTCAGCTGTACGGCTCATGGGCGAACGAGGCGCTCGGTAACAGCCGTGGAATGGCTTCTCACTCTCATTCTGAAATTGTTGCAGCTGATTTGAACAACTGTGTAATAACAACAGTAATTTATTTCAGAGCAATATTTTCCATTAAATTGGAGACATTTTTCAACAAGAAGAGCTCTAAAAAACCTGTGGACATGCAATAAAATGAGCTGTATAGGCATTTTCTTTTTTCATGACCCCAAATCAAGCTGCTTTGGCTGGTTTAACTGTTTTCTGTCCTCTAACATAATAAAAATATTTTAGAGAAGAAAAGGTTAATTAAAAAATATATATACTTTTTTTTCACTAGGTGGCGCTGTAGGGAAATGGGTTGCTTACATCTGAATGAAAGCAGTTTTCCTATCACAGCACACCCGGTGGCTATTCATGGTATTACAAGTACTGGAAAATGGGAAAACGGATCACTACTACAGGAAAATTTATTATGATGAGCGTTAAAGAGGCTATCCTAACTTAGTAAGTCCTGTGAATCGCTGAGAATGTGCTGGGGATCTCATGTTTAAATGGAGCAACTAACATATGTCCACAACACCATTAGCCCCCCATATGTGTCCGCTCATTCATATGTGATTCAGGCATGCTATATTGCTTAATTTTATAATTAAAGGAGCTGTCCAGCCTCATGCAATTCACTTGTATATGGCAAGATCACGCATATCTAGTAGGTACGCATGTATGTGAGTCACATAGCTGTGGTTTCATGACCTCCCACTCTCACCGCCAGCACCAGAGAATCCTGACAGCATGCAGTGTGCGCGCTGTGAGAACTCAGAAGTCTGCAGTCACATAGAATGTCTGGAGATTTTCAGCAAAAACTTAGACAACCCCTTTAAATGCTCCTAACATAGATAAAAACATAGTAACGCATCTTGTCAGATGGCACAATACTTTATTAATATAACTATGTATATTGTAATCTTACAAGATATGGATTGTTACATGTGTAGATGATCAGAACTAATAACAGAACAAGAATATATCAACAGAAACACAGCATCAAAACCCTTATCAGTACAGAAACACATCACCAAAAGCACCATCAGTACAAAAACACAGCATAACAAATCTCATCAGTACAGAAGTACATCACCCACCAGAACCATCAGCAATACAGAAACACAGCATCACATCCCTCATCAGTACAGGAATACATTACCAGAACCATCAGCAATACAGAAACACAGCATCGCATCCCTCATCAGTACAGGAATACATTACCAGAACCATCAGCAATACAGAAACACAGCATCGCATCCCTCATCAGTACAGAAATACATTACCAGAACCATCAGCAATACAGAAACACAGTGTCACAACCCTCATCAGTACAGAAGTACATCAGCAAAACCACCATCAGTACAAAAACGCAGCATCACAACCCTCATCCGTACAGAAATACATCACCATAACCATCAGCAATACAGAAACACAGCATCGCATCCCTCATCAGTACAGAAATACATTACCAGAACCATCAGCAATACAGAAACACAGCATCACATCCCTCATCAGTACAGGAATACATTACCAAAACCATCAGCAATACAGAAACACAGCATCGCATCCCTCATCAGTACAGAAATACATTACCAGAACCATCAGCAATACAGAAACACAGTGTCACAACCCTCATCAGTACAGAAGTACATCAGCAAAACCACCATCAGTACAAAAACGCAGCATCACAACCCTCATCCGTACAGAAATACATCACCATAACCATCAGCAATACAGAAAAACAGCATCACAACCCTCATCCGTACAGAAATGCATCACCATAACCATCAGCAATACAGAAACACAGCATCATAACCCTCATCAGTTCAGAAATACATCACTAGAACCACCATCAGTACAAAAACACAGCATCACAACTCTCAAATATACATAAATATATCACCAAAATCACCATCAGTACATGGTAATCAACTGTAATGTTAGGTCAGACTCAAACATTTGGATCGCATGCACCTACAACTCCCAGTATGTCTTTAACCATGGTAAGGAGATACTGGGATTTGTTATGTAAGTCATCATCAGTCTACAGATCATACAGGAACCATAGTACTGATGACAATTAGTCAGTGTCACAAATAAACATTTACATCCATGTACCTAATGGATGACATTGTCCCTGATGGAGATTTTTTCTCTTTTCTTCATCATGTCCAGATGCCATAATGACTTTTCACACCCACAGCTCGTCTTTGCAGACTCTTCTGCACCATGGTGCCCTTAAACATAGCAGAATGATTATAATGTTGTCGAATAAAAATATCTGCCCTACACTGTGGCGCTGAATAAATAATGGCCACTCACTGTGTTCTCTGCACAAAATATGACCCCCTCGCAGTCCCTTTTATGGTACATGCCCTCCACACTGCCCTCTCCTTTCCATACTGAGCCCCTTCTTCACACTGTCCACTACACTGTGTCCCCTTCTACTGCCCAATCTTTCTACTGTGTCCCCTCATCACACTCCCCCTCTTTGGCATACTGTCCCCTCCTGGCTGTGCCCTTACACTGCCTTCCATGCTATTCTTTCTTTATACTGCTCCCCCCACACACACTATTCAGTTTCTATTCTATGCCCACTCACACAATTTTTCCCCTCATACTGTCTCCTCTCACTATTCCCTTCAAAATGCTCTTCACACATTTGCTCCTCTGCCTCACACTGTCTCCTCTTACATCTTGCTAACCATACTGTATCCTCACATATTTACCCCCTCACTCCCCATATTGTCTTCTCACACATACCTCCTGCTCCCATACTGTGTCTGCACCCACCCCCATTACTCCCCATACAGTGTACACATACATCCCCCTCCTATTGTTTCCTCATACATGCCCCACCTCCCATACTGTGGCTGCATCAATGTCTCCCTTACTCGCTCTTCATTCTGTGACCTCAAATTTCTCCCTTCCCTCTTGTTACCCATACTATGTCCAGACCCATCCCACCCCCCTCACTTCCCATACTATGTACCCATACATCCCCCCTGTCATACTGTTTCCTCATACATGCCGCCTTACTTCCCATACTGTGTCCACACCCATCCACCCAAAAACTTCTTCACCATACATCCCCCCTCACTCCTCATACTGTGACCTCAAATTCTTCCCCTCTTGCTCATCATACTTTATCTGCATTCATCCCAATTCCCTCACTCCCTAATACTGTGTCTACAAATATTCCCACCCTTGCTCCCCATACTTTGTTTGCACCCATCTCTCCCTCACCCCCATACTGTGTCCGCACTCATCCCTACCTTCACTCCCCATACTATATCTGCACCTATCCTCCCTCACTCACCATATTAAATCTGCACCCATCCCCCCCTTCAATTACCACAGTAAGTTCACACCCATCCCTATCACTCCCCATAATGTGTCTTCATACATCCCCCCCTCATTCCCGTTACATAGTTAGTTAGGTTGAAAAAAAGACCTAAGTCCATTCAGTTCACCTTCCTCCACCAGTTCTACATTTAGTCACTAAGTCAATTATAACCAACAATGTTGTGTACTGAGGAAATCATCCAGCCCTGATATAAAAGCTGTCATAGTATCTGCCATTACTACCTCTTGTGGTCGGCATTCCACAGTCTGACTGCTCTAACTGTAAAGAACCCTTTCCTATTTAGCTGCCGGAATCTCTTTTCTTCCCCCCGCAGTGAGTGCCCCCTGGTCCTTAGTATTGTCTTTGGAAGAAATAAGTCATGTGCCAGTCCTTTATATTGACCACACATGTATTTATACATATAGATGAGATCTCCTCTGAGACGTCTTTTTTCTAAGCTAAACATATCTAACTTTTTCAACCTGTCATCATACGGGCGGCCTCCATTCCTCATCATACGGGCGGCCTCCATTACTCATCATACAGGCGGCCTCCATTACTCATCATACGGGCGGCCTCCATTACTCATTATACGGGCGGCCTCCATTCCTCATCATACGGGCGGCCTCCATTACTCATCATACGGGCGGCCTCCATTACTCATCATACAGGCGGCCTCCATTACTCATCATACGGGAGGCCTCCATTACTCATCATACGGGCGGCCTCCATTATTCATCATACGGGCGGCCTCCATTACTCATCATACGGGAGGCCTCCATTACTCGTCATATAGGTAGTAGTCTAGTTGCCGCCTTTGAACTGATGCTAACTTCTGAATGTCCTTTTTAAAATGTGGAGCCCAAAACTGGATCCCATATTCCAGATGTGGCCTTACAAGTGATTTATAGAGGGGTAACAATATGCTGGGATCACGGGATCTAATCTCTCTTTTTATAAATCCTAAAATCTTGTTTGCTTTAGCAGCTGCTGCCTGACATTGAGTGCTGCTGCTCAGCTTATTTGTAATGATAATACCCAAGTCCTTCTCCTGTTCTGTAGTCCCGAGCCTTGTCCTTAAATCCCTCCCTCGTGCCTTATTTTGTATTAGCACCCATCTCCCCCTCACTCCTCATTCTGTATCAGCACCCATCTCCCCCTCACTCCTCATTCTGTATCTGCACCCTTCACCCCCTTTGCTCCCCAAACTATGTCCGCAATTAACCCATCCTCCAATTACAAAACTTTTCAGTGCCTTCAGCTACACAGGTGCACTTACCCCCAACGCTGTGTGCGCTTCTGCTGCACCGGTGAGTGAGGTCAGCAGTGTGATCAGATGACCTGATCACGCTGCTGACATCACCCTGACCTGGAGATGCCAGAGGTCAGGGCTTCAATTGTATTTAAGCCTGAAAGATGCAAATCATTGGGAGCTGACATCCAGTTCAGAGAACGGCTAGATCCCACTATGGGGAAATGACCCTCCTGCCCCCCCCCACCCCCCCTTGGATGCGCTATAGACACTATTCTCCAGAGCAGTCAGAAACCTCATACTTATCCAGTAAATAGTTGATTAAACATGAGCCAAACAGTGCCATAACTGTCCACAGGTTGACTGTGGTATTGCAGCTTAGTCCTATTCATTTCAATGGGGCTGCACTCCAGTACCAGACCCATCAATGGCTATGGCGGTGTTTCCAAAGAGAATGTAGCCATGCATTTTCTGATTCTGTATTGTCCCTTTAAATATGACAATTCGGAGCTGTTTTCCATGAGCCTGAGGCAGCCTTGTGTAGGCGCTTTCTATGCCAGAGACGACCTGTACAGTAGGTGAGGCATTGTTTCTAACAGTTGAATAAGCAGATCTTAGAATTGCATGATTCACTTCTCAGAAGAATGATAAATCCTTGACTCCAGAAGCAGAAGCGTCGTCACGTGAACCTTCCATTCAGCAAAGAGAAAAAGCCTCAATTATCTGAACGTTCCATAGAAAATCTCTCTCCGGTAGCACCTTTCACATCTGACTCCAGCCTTGAATTCTTCCTGTCTCAGAAATGGAGAAAAATAGAATTTATTTTTTATTCACTTGTGTGGGAAAACTTTACAAAAAGTTCAATATTCAAAGTTTGTTAAGTTAAGTGAAGTTTTATCCAGCTGAGATACATCATCTATTCCTCCGCAGTATTTCCGCAATCCCCAAATGTCATCGGCTAAAAATTCCTTCATTCTCTGTCAGGAGCTGCTGGGGTTAAAGAAGGGATCCACTTCTATAAAGTAGAATATAACAATGTAATAGTACCGCCATGTATTGCTAACATAATACCGTTATAGACCCGCAACACACATCCGTTTTTTTTGTATGTGTGCGGTACGTATTTGCACGTACCGGAGACACGTATACACGGAGACCCATGTTATTCAATGGTAGATGGCACACACACGTAAAATCACACGGAACGTGTGTCCGTGTGATAAGTACGTGTGTGCGCTTTTCTGCACGGACGACATTTCCGTTTTTGGCCGGCAGCACGCAGGCACGGACCCGCTAAAGTATATTCCCTTCATTAGCTGCGTGGAGCTGACAGGAGCGGCGGTGTCTTCTGCAGCTCCGGTCACCTTCATGCAGCAGAGCTGGAAGCGACGCTGGAGGTCCGTGGATTACACCGGACATGGAGGGCTTTTTCGGGCTTATAAAATTGGTGAACAAGGCAATTTGTTAGTGTTTTTTTTTTCTAATAAAGGATTGTTCGGGTGTGTGTGTTTATTTACTGTAATTTACAAATTAATCATGGAAGATATCTCGGGCAGACGCCTGACATGATTAATCTAGGATTTAGTGGCAGCTATGGGCTGCCAATAACTCCTTTATTACCCCGATTGCCAACGCACCAGGGCAAATCGGGAAGAGCCGGGTACAGTCCCAGAACTGTCGCATATAATGTATGCGGCAATTCTGGGCGGCTGCTGACTGATATTGTTAGGCTGGGGGGCTCCCCATAACGTGGGGCTCCCCATCCTGAGAATACCAGCCTTCAGCCGTATGGCTTTATCTGGCTGGTATTAAAATTGGGGGGGACCGCACGCCGTTTTTTTTAATTATTTATTTATTTATTTTACTGCACAGTATAGACACGCCCACCGGCTGCTGTGATTGGGTGCAGTGAGACAGCTGTCACTCAGCGTGGGGGGCGTGTCTCACTGCAACCAATCACAGGCGTCTGTGGGTGGGGAAAGCAGGGAATACGAGATTGATTAATGAGCGGCCGGCATATTCAAAGTACTTGTTGCCGCGTATTCTCTGCACAGCTGTTCCTCGCCGCGCTGGTGATCGGGGAGCGGTAAGTATGAGAGAGGGCCGCTCACTTCAGTCACTCGGGGGATTAGCGGTCACTGGTGAATCCTTCACAGGTGACCGCTAATCAGTACGCGGCACACAGACAGAGCCGCGGCATGACAATGAAGTCGGGTGAAGTTCACCTGAGTTCATTCTCATCGCGCAACTCTGTCTGCTGTCAGCCGATATGTATCACCGACATTGTGCAACACACAAACGGACATTCCACACGGACATTCCGCGTACACATACACGGGCATTTTACACACAAACACGGACATTTTATACGCACACACGGCTCGCATACACCATCACACGGATGCCATACGTACCGGAGAAACGCCCCAAAAAAACGGAACACGGACCCGAAAAACGGACCGTGTCACACGGACGTTTTTTATGCTTAAGTGTGTTTTAGGCCATACAGTGTTCTGCTAAAATACCCCAAATTATTATTTGTTTTTTAGTATCAGACATGGAAAATATTAGGGAAGAGAGTTTTTTGAGATTTCCAGTTGGTTCTGCTCAAACGTCCTGACTCTTTTTCTCCATAGAGTTGGATTTTTGGCTCTGTCTTAAGGCTACAAATCCTATTCCGATCCTGTTCTGTGCAATTCAAAATACTTTGAAGAAACTCAAAAGTCCAATTTTCCTTCCCAAGATTGCAAACTTTCTTGGAATTTCTGCTTTGAATTAGTCAGTTTGGACAGTTTTATCCACTCCAATTTTGGTAAATTGTCTGAAAATGTTCTCCAAGATCATGAACGTCTAAGAATGCAGATTATCCAGAGAGTGTCACATATAGGAGTATATACAGTATATATTGCACATTAAGAAGTATAAATGTCCAACAATGGGCGCAGTGTGTGGGAGGATTATGGATTAAGGTGGCAGATTTACTTAAAAAGGATTAAATAAACAAGGTCGAAATTCTGCCAAATGCAAAAGCTGAAAAGCTAAAATAGACCCAGAAAGAAGCATTTCCCCGCACGTACAGTGTGCGGCATTATTTATAGATCTACTTTGTGGTTCTCCTCTGGGATAATGGACACAAAAGTCTCTGCCACAAAGGAAAACAGCAGTATTACAAATGGCACAGTATCAGCTACAATAGTACCATACAGTACCCTCATAAATAGTGCCACACCATGCTCATAGGGACATATGACACCCACAAGAATAGTGCTATGTAATGTATATAGTAATAGTGCTACAAATTGTCCAATGAATGCCGTCATACAGTGCCCACTCATAGTGCTGAACAGAGGAAACAAGAATAATGCCATAGTGTCTAATTAAATAATACTGTACACTGCCTGCATACATGGTGTTACACAGTGTCTACAACAATAGTGTCAAAAAATGCCCACAGGAAAAGTGCCAGCCACACAGTGCCCAGTTACTTATGTCTTTGCTCCCATATTTCTGTAGTTCACCCGTCCTCAGTCATTCAGCCTTGCATTGGATAAATATGACAGACAGCAAAGGGCATGACTCCACACTTCCCGCTGATGACTCCACACTTCCCGCTGATGACTCTACACTTCCTGCTGATAACTCTACACTTCCCGCTGATGACTCCACACTTCCCGCTGATGACTCCACACTTCCTGCTGATGACTCCACACTTCCCGCTGATGACTCCACACTTCCCGCTGATGACTCCACACTTCCTGCTGATGACTCCACACTTCCCGCTGATGACTCCACACTTCCTGCTGATAACTCTACACTTCCTGCTGATGACTCCACACTTCCTGCTGATAACTCTACACTTCCTGCTGATGACTCCACACTTCCTGCTGATGACTCCACACTTCCTGCTGATGACTCTACACTTCCTGCTGATGACTCCACACTTTCTGCTGATGACTCCACACTTCCTGCTGATGACTCCACACTTCCTGCTGATGACTCTACACTTCCTGCTGATTACTCTACACTTCCTGCTGATGACTCCACACTTCCTTCTGATGACTCTATACTTCCTGCTGATGACTCTATACTTCCTGCTGATGACTCCACACTTCCTGCTGATGATTACACTTCCTGCTGATGACTCCACACTTCCCGCTGATGACTCTATACTTCCTGCTGATGACTCTACACTTCCCGCTGATGACTCTACACTTCCTGCTGATGACTCCACACTTCCCGCTGATGACTCTATACTTCCTGCTGATGACTCTACACTTCCCGCTGATGACTCTACACTTCCTGCTGATGACTCTACACTTCCCGCTGATGACTCTACACTTCCTGCTGATGACTCTACACTTCCCGCTGATGACTCTACACTTCCCGCTGATGACTCTACACTTCCTGCTGATGACTCCACACTTCCCGCTGATGACTCTACACTTCCTGCTGATTACTCTACACTTCCCGCTGATGACTCTACACTTCCCGCTGATGACTCTACACTTCCTGCTGATGACTCCACACTTCCCGCTGATGACTCTACACTTCCTGCTGATTACTCTACACTTCCTGCTGATGACTCCACACTTCCTTCTGATGACTCCACACTTCCCGCTGATAATTACACTTCCTGCTGATGTCTCTACACTTCCCGCTGATGACTCTACACTTCCTGCTGATGACTCTACACTTCCCGCTGATAATTACACTTCCTGCTGATGTCTCTACACTTCCCGCTGATGACTACACTTCCTGCTGTCTCTACACTTCCTGCTGCTGGCTCTATACTTAATGCTGATGACTACACTTCCTGCTGATGACTCCACACTTCCTGCTGATGACTCTACACTTCCTGATGATGACTCCACACTTCCCGCTGATGACTCCACACTTCCCGCTGATGACTCCACACTTCCCGCTGATGACTCCACACTTCCCGCTGATGACTCCACACTTCCTGATGATGACGCTACATTTACTGATGATGACTCCACACTTCCCGCTGATGACTCTACACTTCCCGCTGATGACTCCACACTTCCCGCTGATGACTCCACACTTCCTGATGATGACGCTACATTTACTGATGATGACGCTACACTTCCCGCTGATGACTCCACACTTCCCGCTGATGACTCCACACTTCCCGCTGATGACTCTACACTTCCTGCTGATGACTCTACACTTCCTGCTGATGACTCCACCCTTCCTTCTGATGACTCTATACTTCCTGCTGATGACTCTATACTTCCTGCTGATGACTCCACACTTCCTGCTGATGATTACACTTCCTGCTGATGACTCTACACTTCCTGCTGATGACTCCACACTTCCCGCTGATGACTCTATACTTCCTGCTGATGACTCTACACTTCCCGCTGATGACTCTACACTTCCTGCTGATGACTCTACACTTCCCGCTGATGACTCTACACTTCCTGCTGATGACTCTACACTTCCTGCTGATGACTCTACACTTCCCGCTGATGACTCTACACTTCCTGCTGATGACTCCACACTTCCCGCTGATGACTCTACACTTCCTGCTGATGACTCTACACTTCCTGCTGATGACTCCACACTTCCTTCTGATGACTCTATACTTCCTGCTGATGACTCTATACTTCCTGCTGATGACTCCACACTTCCTGCTGATGATTACACTTCCTGCTGATGACTCCACACTTCCCGCTGATGACTCTATACTTCCTGCTGATGACTCTACACTTCCCGCTGATGACTCTACACTTCCTGCTGATGACTCTACACTTCCCGCTGATGACTCTACACTTCCTGCTGATGACTCTACACTTCCTGCTGATGACTCTACACTTCCCGCTGATGACTCTACACTTCCTGCTGATGACTCTACACTTCCCGCTGATAATTACACTTCCTGCTGATGTCTCTACACTTCCCGCTGATGACTCTACACTTCCTGCTGATGGCTCTACACTTCCCGCTGATGACTCTACACTTCCTGCTGATGGCTCTACACTTCCCGCTGATAATTACACTTCCTGCTGATGTCTCTACACTTCCCGCTGATGACTACACTTCCTGCTGTCTCTACACTTCCTGCTGCTGGCTCTATACTTAATGCTGATGACTACACTTCCTGCTGATGACTCCACACTTCCTGCTGATGACTCTACACTTCCTGATGATGACTCCACACTTCCTGCTGATGACTCTACACTTCCTGCTGATGACTCTACACTTCCTGCTGATGACTCCACACTTCCTACTGATTACTTTATACTTAACGCTGATGACTCCACACTTCCTGCTGATTACTTTATACTTAACGCTGATGACTCTACACTTCCTGGTGATGACTGTACACTTCTTGCTGTTGATGACTCTACACTTCTTTATGATGACTCCACACTTCCTGCTGATGACTCCACACTTCCTGCTGATGACTCCACACTTCCTGCTGATGACTCCACACTTCCCGCTGATGACTCTACACTTCCCGCTGATGACTATACACTTCCTGCTGATGACTATACACTTCCTGCTGATTACTCTATACTTAACGCTGATGACTCTACACTTCCTGGTGATGACTGTACACTTCTTGCTGTTGATGACTCTACACTTCTTTATGATGACTCTATTCTTCCTGCTGATGACTACACTTCTTGCTGATGACTATACACTTCTTTATGATGACTCTATTCTTCCTGCGGATGACTCCACTTCTTGCAGATGACTCTACACTTCCCGCTGATGACTCTACACTTCCCGCTGATGACTCTACACTTCCCGCTGATGACTCTACACTTCCTTCTGATGACTCTACACTTCCTGCTGATGATTCTACACTTCCTTCTGATGACTCTACACTTCCTGCTGATGATTCTACACTTCCTTCTGATGACTCTACACTTCCTGCTGATGACTCTACACTTCCTGCTGATGACTCCACACTTAATGCTGATGACTCTATACTTACTTCTGATTACTGTACACTTCCTGCTAATGACTCCACATTTCTTTCTGATGACTCAATTCTTCCTGATGATAACTCTATACTTCATGCGTATGACTCTCCACTACCTGATGATGACTCTCCACTACCTGATGATGACTCTCCACTACCTGATGATGACTCTCCACTACCTGATGGTGACTCTCCACTACCTGATGGTGACTCTCCACTACCTGATGGTGACTCTCCACTACCTGATGATGACTCTCCACTACCTGATGGTGACTCTCCACTACCTGATGATGACTCTCCACTACCTGATGGTGACTCTCCACTACCTGATGGTGACTCTCCACTACCTGATGATGACTCTCCACTACCTGATGATGACTCTCCACTACCTGATGGTGACTCTCCACTACCTGATGGTGACTCTCCACTACCTGGTGATGACTCTCCACTACCTGATGGTGACTCTCCACTACCTGATGATGACTCTCCACTACCTGATGATGACTCTCCACTACCTGATGGTGACTCTCCACTACCTGATGATGACTCTCCACTACCTGATGGTGACTCTCCACTACCTGATGATGACTCTCCACTACCTGATGGTGACTCTCCACTACCTGATGATGACTCTCCACTACCTGATGATGACTCTCCACTACCTGATGGTGACTCTCCACTACCTGATGGTGACTCTCCACTACCTGATGGTGACTCTCCACTACCTTATGATGATTCTTCACTTCCTTATGATGATTCTACTTTTCATGAATTCCAACTGCTCTGTAATCCTGATTTAATAAAATAAACCTCACTATATATCCTGCACCACCCATTCATCAACCACAATTACATATATTGAGCTATAAAGAGGGGGTGGTAAGCTCCTTAGTGAATAATCTTTCCTTCCACAATCCACTGGCTAGATGTTGGATAGCCACTCTCTTTATTTATGCTGCACGCTCAAGTGTTGTCCCACCATGAAGGAGTCTTCCAGGTTGACATCTCCGACTTCCTTTGAGTTAAATCTTCTCTTTCTGATCAAGATGAATATCCGGAAGACTCTACACTTGCTGCCATTGACCGCATGCTTGGTAATTATTTTACACCTGCTCTTGATGACCATAAACACTTTGTAGTAATCTTATCCTCCATAATGCGCTTTCCCGCGGGTGGATTAGATCTATTGATTCACATTACTCATTCATAGTTCAATTATGTGAAATATCTCACTGTTGTGGAAGGTGTAGAAGTATTGATCATGCATTGATTCATCTGGTCTCACGAAAAGTCCCATAAGCCGTGAATTGTAGAAAACCAGGAAGCCGAGCGCTGCTAAGAGCTTTTAATGCCGCTGAAGGCGCCAAAGTCTTCAGAGAATGGGATCAATAATCCCTGCAGCGGCCAGATCTTCAGAGCAATTTCATTTCATGATGTCTTTGGGGAAAACTTGTTTTCTGTAACCATTCCTCAGCGCAATCCTGAGCCTGGAAGACTCGGCAGCTTAATGTCTAAGCCCGCAGCTCGCACATCTCAATGTCAAAGTCACCCTCATTGCTTTATTCTTCGTACAATCAAATTATTAATTGATTTATATGAATTAATCGATGGAAATGGAAAATTTTCCAGTTTTCCCTGTGAATTCACAGGAATACTTCAGGTAGAACCGGTACATTGCTGAGGGCAAGCTCCGCGGGGGCATGGCAAGACTTACCTGATTGGTGCATTTTGAGATCCATCATTATTAGTGAAACAAAGGGGTAGAAGTACCTAGATGAGTGATGGTCCTGTACCTTCTGCATAACTTTATTTGGTTGATCCATGGCGTACCAGACAGACAGACGACCAGGCTCATAGAATGTTAGGGCCAATAAACCACTAACTTCCCTTCTTTTAGGATTATCCAATCAAAACCAAAATGGCACAAGACTCAGCTGTGATCTTTTGCCCCTTCATTCTTTTGACCTATGAGTGAAACCACCAGGATGGAAGGTATTGCTGTTGTAGAGGGCCCAGTGGTCAATAGGGGGCAACCCAGGGTATTTTCACGCTCTGGACTTCTTTGCTGTTCCTAGGAGACATCATGGGCATTCATTTCATCCTGTAGCAATCAGTGTTGTTCTGCATTCAGACTCCCAAAAATACAAGTACATCCTCCCAAAGTTCAAAAAGGAATTGTTACGCTATGAGCGTGGCGAGTGCGTTCAGACCAAAAAGGAGTCTGACGCACAACGAAAAAACACCAAAACAACAACACAAACAGGGGGGAACACCAGGAACACAACACAGCAGAGGTCCCTGCCGCTAGGGAGAGGGGGTGAGGGGGCACCTACTGAACTCATCTCAAGATAACTCCTGATCTCTCTAGTGTCCCTATATAGGTTCTTTCAACCGATCAGCGAGCAGGATACCTTGGGCCCTCAGCTGGCCCTAAACTCACCCCTGCCTAGTGAGTAGGCCAACGAGTTCACTAGACTCACCACTATAAAACAGAAACACAAGGGAAGGAAAACAAACAGAGGAAATACCGCAACACAAAAGGATAAAGGTCGGCTTCTGAAATGCTTCAACTCAGCTCCTTCCACCAAGGGGGCCAGTATACAAATGGATTTGTATCTTCAGCAGGGATTGCTGGGGAACACCGCTATTTAAACTTGACGGGCGTGACTACAAAGCTACTGCAGCCAGCTGCAGCACTCAGCTAGAGACTACTAGAGAAGCTGCCAGCAGCAAAACTGACATTAACCGTTTAGGTGCTAAAAGAAATAAAACCACATTTAAATACAGAGTCCCAGATAGAGATAAGAGGCTCTAGTTCTCAAGCTGCCACTAGTCTCCAAAAATAGGGAGACCACTGGGACAGGAATTAGACTAAGAGGCCCATTAAGCTGGAGTAGTGATTAGGCGGTGGCTACATTTTAATAGTGCCTTGTAACGATAGGTAAAGGTCTCCACCCTGAATGTTCCTGCCTCTTCCAAAATCACCAAAACCAATCAAACCAAATGGTGCAATCATGAATTTTAAGGGTATTCTATTGATAAGCCTTCACCCCTTTAAGATAATTCTAGAACTTTCTTAAGGGAAAACTTTGGGAGGAAAAAAATAAATTTTTCTTGCGACTGCATTGCCATTATTTGCACCAACTGTTGCACAATCTTTAAATCACCTTTATGTATGTTTTTACATTTTTTAGAATGTATTTTTTTTTACATTTTTTACTCCAACCCTCTACTGGGATGAGAAATTGTGAATGTTTTTAATATTTTGAAAACATTTCTGGCCTCAACCAAATTTGTATACTTACGTACCACCAACTAATCCAAGCTGAAAGGTAAAAATAGCAAAAAGTCACATTTTTTCCCCCAAAATGTAGAATTGTTTATGCTAAAAGACTGTTGCAAAAGCATTGATAACTTATGAACTTTGTGCCAAATTGATACATTGGGGTAGAAAATAGTAAATAGGAATAGTAAATAGTTACAGTCAATTTTTCGCGCAGCAATGACCCGTCCTCTATTAACAACCTCATCTAACATTTTTTTTTATGCTTTGACACAAAGAGTGAATACATAGTAACATGTAAATGACTCTTGTATCAAATTTGGTGCTTTTTGATGCTATAAATCTGGCATAAAGGGAATAATCATTTCCCACCATTGTGTTCGGTTTAGTACCTTTTTGGATGGGGTAGAGCAAGACACAGTTATCTAACCCTTTAAGGACCTGGCTATTTTTCATTTTTGAGCTTTTATTTTTTCCTCCCCCTTTTATTTTTTTATTATTTTATGCATCATCGTAGTCTTACAGGCTTTTTCATTGTGGTTTTTAAAGACATCCTTCATTGTACCACACCATGTATGGAAAAACAGGAAAAAAAATCCAAGTTCGGAGAAATGGTGCAAAAAGTATTCATATTTCTGCAATGCTCTTTTAAGTTTTGTGTCATTATTCCATAAACATGACCTGGAAACATGATTTTCCCGGTCCCTATGATTACAGAGAAATCAAACTTGTAGAGGTTTTTTTTTATATTTTAAAATTCAGAATATTTTGTCTCGTCTCGGAACTTTGTAAATTTTTTATTTTTTTTGTCAGTGAACTTGCATGAGATTTTTGTTTTTGCCCTACAAGGTTTAGTCTTTACTGACACCATTTCCTTACAATCCTAAATGTTAATATTTGAAAAAATACATTGAACCCCCCCCCCAAAAAAAGCCCTTTAAAACAAAAACCTGATTTAAGTAGGTCATTTTCAGATGATCGTTCCCCTATAAGAAATGCCTACATCTTGGCACCTCTTTGGTTTGCCCCAATTTGATGCCTGCACCATCTGGTTGGCCGGTCCCCTCCGACATACACCAGCCCAATTTTTGGGTGGAACGGCAAAGGGGGAAGGGGGGGTCAGCACAAAAGTAGCAAAAGGGGTCAAACTTTTCTGCATTTATGCATTGCACAAAAATTTGCAACTTTGCTCCACCAGGTGCAAATGTGATCATGATGATATAACCCCATGGTACCAGTTGTGCGCGGAGTGTCCCTTTAAGGCTATGTGCCCACGCTGCGGAAAATGCGTGGATTTTGCCGCGGATTTCTCGCGGAAAAGCCGCAGATTTCCCAAAAATCTGCAGCACAGGTACTTCCCAGCCATTTCTATGGCATTTTGGAAATGCTGTGCCCATGCTGCGGATTTTTCCGCAGCGGATTTCGTGCGGATTTTAATCCGGAAAAATCTGCAACATGTCAATTATTGTTGCTGATTTTCATCCGGATTTTGGCTTTAAAATTGGGAAAAAAAAAAATTCCGCACCAAAATCCGCGGCAAATCCGCGGTAAATCCGCACCTTTGAAAAGGTGCGGATTTTGCGGGAAAGCTGCGGATTTTGATGCAGAAAAATCCGCAGCTACATTCTCCCGTGGACACATAGCCTAACTGTGCAATATCTTTCCTCTCATAAATAAATGTGTAACTCTTATTCCTAAGCTGAATTTATTCCTCATTGCCTGGAAGGGTCATCATTGCGGTGCACAACAAAACGAGTGACTGATGGATAATTGGAATGTGCATCAGAAAGGTCCGGAATGATTTTGGTAATTTATGCATAGGATTTATGTTTTCAAGGAGATGAGGCTGCCATTGTATTACAGATCCGTACCCAGGAAAACATATCATTCATGTGAAAGGAGCAGTCCGTCTTCATTGTGTCCCACATTACTGCCGGTATATAGCTGCCGGGAACCTGTCTCTGCTTCCAAACATGATTTCCGCCCCTATTTATGTTCAAATTGACTACAATATATCAGCTTCTAAAATTACACCAGGAAATTGCAGATGATTTCTATGGAACAGAAACATTAACTTTGTTAAATGAGTGTTTACAGAGAAAATATCGTCAGGGCAAAAGTGAACAGGTTTTCAGTTTATTCCTGCTGCACCCATGATTATTTCACTTTTTTGTTTTTGTAAATCCACCATACGGTTCCAGAGATATGACTCTTTTTAGTTAGTGCTAATTTTTTCGATCTTTACTTGGGGGCAGAGCTAAAGGGTAATTATGCAAAGTAGCCTAGAGGCACGCCCCAGAGGATCCTGTGAGCCACACCCTCTTGTTTTTTTGTGTTTGTAAATCCACCATATGGTTCCAGAGATATGAGTCTTTTTATTTAGTGCTAATTTCTATGGTCTTTACTTGGGGGCAGGGCTAAAAAGTATTTATGCAGAGTAGTCTAGAGATACGCCCCAGAGGATCCTATGAGCCACACCCCCTTGATTTTTTTGTTTTTGCAAATCCACCATACGGTTCCAGAGATATGAGTCTTTTTATTTAGTGCTAATTTCTATGATCTTTACTTGGGGGTAGTGCTAAAAGGTAATTATGCAGAGTAGCCTAGAGATATGCCCCAGAGGATCCTGTGAGCCACACCCTCTTGTTTTTTTTGTGTTTGTAAATCCACCATACGGTTCCAGAGATATGAGTCTTTTTATTTAGTGCTAATTTCTATGGTCTTTACTTGGGGGCAGGGCTAAAAAGTATTTATGCAGAGTAGTCTAGAGATACGCCCCAGAGGATCCTATGAGCCACACCCCCTTGATTTTTTTGTTTTTGCAAATCCACCATACGGTTCCAGAGATATGAGTCTTTTTAGTTAGTGCTAATTTCTATGGTCTTTACTCGGTGACAGGACTAGATGGTAATTATGCAGAGTAACCTAGAGACACGCCCCAGAAGATCCTGTAAGCCACACCCCCTTGTAAAAGCAATAAAAAAAATCATTACTAAATAAAAAAAGAGACTGGGGGAAGGAGAGTCAGCTCAATAGATATAAGATATCTGAGATGCAGCTCAAATCCTCGCACGGAAATGCCCCGGTGGGACTGGTAGACCAAACATAGAAAAAATAGTTCCAGCAATGAAATTCAACAAAATCTTCAGCTTTGTTCCTAATCTTAAAAATGACAAACAGCAGACGGAGCACTAGCAGGAGCCATTATTTCTACACTAAATAAAAAGGTCCATATTTTTGGAACACCAAAAAAGCCGGGATACTTAGAAGTGCGGCAGGAATACAATGATAGTAATAACTGGCCACATCTGACCTGGTGGCTGGTCCTTATTAAAGGAGTAGTCCCATGTAAGTCATTTACCTCTGAGACCACGGCTGTCTCAAGTATGGGTTTCCATCTTGTGCTTCTGAGAATGGTGATTGAGCATGCGCATCTCCCTCCATTCACTTTGATGGGACTTTGAAGAAAAGCCATCAAGCATGTCCATTTATTTTTGGTAAATCCGTCTGTGGGAACTGCAGCATCTCAAGAACAGGACCCTAGAAGCCAAGATGCGGCTGCACATGTTTATCCCTCTCCATTCACTTCTATAGGGGTCTTACATTAATTTATACTCCAAAAGATGCACTAGGGCTTATTTGCAGGGGACGTCTTATATTTTCCCATTAATCACAATCCACATTTATTCTTGAACAAAAAAAAAAAAATCAACATTTATTCAAATCTAATCATCATCACATTCTGGGACATTAAGATTCTATGTTCCTCCTATTACTGGCTCAGATGCACATTTTCTCATCTGATCTGTTATTTTCATGGTGCAGATCCAGTCCTAAAGTGGTGAGTACAGACCAGATTTGCAAAGATTTAAATGACCTGATTAAATGTATTATTCTCTCTGTACTGCTAAGTTCACCCCCAAAAGAAAGCAGACGCCCCCTAAAACAATCGCACTTACCAGACCCCAAACAGTTAGAGTTGGCAAATGAATGGGCTCTCACATACAGATCTGCATCGCTGTCAGGTCCCCTGCATTCTACAGCGGTTGGCTCCCCCTGGTGACTGGAAGCAGTATCACACGCGTTGAGTGATACTGGTACCCGATCTGTTTGTTTCAGGGATCTGACAGTGACATAGATCTCTGTGTGAGAGGCCATCCACTATTGCCATTGGCCAACTGTAACTGGGGTCTAGTGAGTGCAATTTTTTCTCATTTTGTAGTTGGGCTGAGGGGGTGACTGCTTTCTTTCGGGAGTGTCATGATCCAGGTCTGTATCGGCTGCTGTAGTTTGATTATTTCACCCAGCTCCAGCCTGGTCATGTCAGGGGTTAATCCTCCCTGCCTCACTCCGGTTTCCGGGACACTATATCCTGGTGCTGCACCTCCGGTTCAGTGCCAGTGATAGTTTATGCTCTGCAGAGGGTGTTACTGGCTCTGGGGAGTTACCTGATCTGTCCTGCCTCCCAGCTACCGTGTTCTGATTCATACTCTCCTCTGTTTGTCCGTCTTTCCCGGTACCTGACTACCCACTCCTGTTTATTGTGTATCCTTCCCTGTCTGTATTATCCCAGTCCCGACCTGTTTGTCCTCTTCCCTTGTTTGTACTTGGACTTCCCGCCATCTGACCTGTATCCTCGTTCCTGACTCTGGCTTCCGTCTCTCCCTTCTACTATATCCGTGACTTCTCTGCTTCAGACCCTTGGCTATCACCTGACCACAATTTGACTATCCCTGTACTATTGTTGAGACCTCCTGCTGCTGACCTGGTTTACTGACTACTCTGCTGCCCTCTGGTGGTTTGCCTGCTAACTGCACTCTGAAGCTACACTGCTTGTAGCTTCAGTATCTCTCTTAGTACAGTGTGACGTGGGTGTTTGCTGTCTTTGATGAAGAGTCCAGCGGTATTCTTTAACTTTTTTAGCTGCTTGGACACTTACATGGAACCACAACTAGGGCTGATTTTTGGAGCATACTGAAAAAAGCCCAAAATAGCCTAATAGGGCTTTTTTTCAGGGTGGGTCTTATTTTCTGGGGGAAACAGGGCAGCAGAGAAAACATATTCAGCTTTTTATGAACTTCCCATAGAAGTGACTGGACAGAGCTTTGCATTTTGCAGTCACCTCTCTATTCACAGCATCATCCCCAGAGATGGGAGTTGCAAAAATATCCAAGCAGTCTTGCTCGGCTATTTTCCAAACTCCCATAGAAGTCAATTCTCAGCAATACAAGATCAAACCCATTCTTGAAGGGAGGCGCTGTTTCTGCGGATTTTTTTTTTTATTTTTTTCTTCCTCTTTCTTATTTTTGCTTAGTATAAAATCAGCAGTTTTCTAGAAGATAAAATCATTTATTAAATGTAACAATTTATTCTTTACAGTTTCACCCCTAATTTTTCCCAGTTTTCCAATTTTTTTACATGCACTATATCACACAATATTACAGCTGGTCTAGAGGTTAGTGATAGTGGTTCTGTAATATCCCTGGCGGTCTGGAGATAGTATTAGCATGTAATACTAGCAGCTGCCACTAGAGGGAGCTCCCATTCACATCAATAATAAATGATTTAATCATTTCTTTCCTATGCAATGTGTCCTTTTGTCCAGAAGGTCGGCAAGTGACGCTTTATTTTCCCATCAGTCGAATTTGGCTTTTTTGGCCTATTTTATATATAAAAAACCCGTACTTTAGTAAGAACTATATCCAATACTACAGCGAGGCGCTTTATTTATCACCCCACGGGGCTGAGTCCAATAAATAGAAAGTTAACTGGGCTTCAAATTGTATTCTGGGGCTATTAGTTTTGCTCCTGTCTTCTGCCTCCGTGCTTTACTAGGTTATTGATCCCCGGAGTCGGCTTTTATCTGTGACTGTTCACATTTAATCTCTTTTATGTATCTCACTATAAAATTGATAACAATATTGCTGAACCCTCTAAAGTCCCAGGAAATCTTGTCTTGAAGTTTTTCTCCATTTTATGGATTATTTATAATTATATACAAAAAGGACTGTAGAGAAGCCTCTATTCCTATAAATGTTGTATTTGGTACAATATGACCCCGGGGGTCTCCGTAACGGCTCTGTACACACAGCAATGGGGTAACATAAAACCTGGTCCATAAATGGGAAAAAATATAGTCACTGTCCTCTAAAATAGCGCCACCTGTGCACAGGTTGTATGTGGTACTGCAGCTTAGCAGCTCAGCCTCATTCACTTTAATGCCAGTTGTGGTGGCTCTTGATTGTTAACGCGAATGCGGACGTACTGCCATACCATAAACAGTATGTAGACAAATGTGGGATTGTTTCTGAGAATAAAAGTAGATTTTCCTCTTCTTTATAATTCCACCCTTGATTATACTCAGTTTGCTAACATGTACTAAATGACACATTATTACAGCTGGGCTAGAGGTTAGTGATAGTGTTCCTGTAATATCTCTGGAGGTCTAGAGTGGTTTTAGTGGGTAATACCTATATAGGAAGCGGTCACACAGAATTTTGCATAAACTTTTCCAACTGTCATGGCGGCATTGGACTCTGTTCAGATTGCAGATTCTTACACTGTGCCCAATGGTTTCTCTGGTGTCTGGGATCAACACAGGCAGACTCAGGCGTTAACCTGCTGTGTCCGGATTTATAGGCAGGCTAGTAAGAATTAATCTCTGCTAGTCTGCTTGCTCCTTTAATCACATGTTGTGGGGAGGCCAATCACATCTGCTCCCCTCCTATTTATGCTGGTGGAATCCTTCCACCGATGCCAGCTATAGCTTATTTTATGTTGGTTTGTGAAGTGTGGTGTCCGAAACTGTCTGGTGAAACGTTTGCGTAAGTTGTGCCTATTTATTGGTGCGGTTGTGGTATTTACCTGTCATTCTCTCTAGGTACGGGGAAGTATCAAGTGAACGGCGAAAGGGAAGGGAAACCCTGTGTCTAGGGAAGGGGGTGATGGTGACCCCTGACCAAACCTACAGCTGGTCCCTGGGGTCCCTCACCACCATAGATAACTTTCACACATATGCGCCACGCAGGATACCTAACCCTAGGTATACCTAGTGCTGGTCCCTAAATAGGGAACAGATGGCATGAATGCTTCGTCTAACTCACTAAACCACTATAGAAGACACAAGGAGGACACACAGGGGGAAAAGCATGAACTACTTATCTACAGATGATTCAGGCAGAAGTTCAGCAAAGTTACAGCAATGATACCATAGACGAGTACAAGCCACCTGCTTGCAACCAGAGCTTGAATGAATTGAATAATATCCCCAGCACAAATCCAGGGAAGATGAGAGTATTTAAGCACAAGGGGAATACTGATGATCAGCCACTGGATGGAAGGAGAGCTCCGCTGGATCTTAAAGGGGGAGAGATGAATCCAGCAGGAAAACTACCTAGTACAATGAATACTGACAGCAGGAACAATGGAAAGTCACAGAGCATTCTGCACAGCCAAACACTGTGACCTTCTATTGCCTGAAACCACATGAGTCTGTCACCCGTGACACACCCATGACACACTCATGACATTACCCCTGTTTTTTTTAGCTTCCTTCCTGCTCTTCTTTTCCTCCTGAATCTCTTATTGTTTTATCATGAGTTTTTGTTTTTCCCTTGTCTGTCTTCATCTGTTATTTTCAGCACATGCCTGTCCCGTCCCTCCCTTAAGGGAGGGGGAATCAGACCAGGACTGGTCAGGAGCGGGGCGAGGAAGGAGACTCAGGCCTCTCCACCATCAGGAGTATCCCTGAGGATAAAGATAGCATACGACCCCCTATCTTGAGGGACAGCTTAGAAGCCCCAGGTCCCCGCTATCCCAAAGTCATGGTGACACCTGCCACTAGAAGGAGCTGCCATTGCTGTCAATAAATAAATGAATTCTGCTCTTGGTGCACTTTTTCTGAAACTTCACTACAGCGAAACAATTAACAGACCAGTGACTAAGAAAGTAAACTATTACACATTGTAATGATCTAAATTAAAGGGGATTTCCAGTTTAGGAAACTCATTTTCTATACCCCTTGTATAAATCTATGAGTTCTCTGTTAGGATCCTCACCACCTGTCCATGTAAGTATATATTGTGTAATACTTTATTTCTCCTGTGGGGGCGCTGCAGAACACATTTCTTGGCTTCCTTGTCGCTGCTCTCTTCTGCTCACGAGCTCCCACATCGTGGCATGAATATTACAAATTATATCATGATCTGGAGCATGAACCAAGAAATGAAGAGGAGAATTAATGATCACAAAGGTCTGATGAAGTGCGACGGGTGCGGAGGTCGAATCATGCGATGATGAAAGGTCAGGACGTCTCCGGAGGGTTGGGAAGGATCATTACATATTTGATTTATGACCATGTTGTGCCGATGAGGACATTTCTTGTGATTATAAATCCCCGATCATAACGAGTGTATAATAATACTGACATGCAAAGCCAATTATATACTGCCATAAACTGTCTGCATGGCAGTGTCTTGGCTACCCCAAAAATATTAATAATGCCTCCCTATTGTATGAACAAATATCCCCATATAACGCTCACATAAGACTTCCATACAGTACATGTCTGGTAAAATCTTTTTATTTGATGCCTTAATAGAACTAAAAATCTGCATCAAAATAATAAAATAGTACCGCCTATATACGTCCTCCATATTGTACAGTGCCTACAAGTAGTATTCAACCCCCTGCAGATTTAGCAGGTTTACACATTCGGAATAACTTGGCATTGTGACATTTGGACTGTAGATCAGCCTGGAAGTGTGAAATGCAGCAAAAAAAAAATGTTATTTCTTTTTTTTTTTTTTTTTTTTTTTTTAAATTGTGAAAAGTTTATTCAGAGGATCATTTATTATTCAACCCCTCAAACCACCAGAATTCTGTTTGGTTCCCCTAAAGTATTAAGAAGTATTTCAGGCACAAAGAACAATGAGCTTCACATATTTGGATTAATTATCTCTTTTTCCAGCCTTTTCTGACTAATTAAGACCCTCCCCAAACTTGTGAACAGCACTCATACATGGTCAACATGGGAAAGACAAAGGAGCATTCCAAGGCCATCAGAGACAAGATGGTGGAGGGTCACAAGGCTGGCAAGGGGTACAAAACCCTTTCCAAGGAGTTGGGCCTACCTGTCTCCACTGTTGGGAGCATCATCCGGAAGTGGAAGGCTTATGGAACTACTGTTAGCCTTCCACGGCCTGGACAGCCTTTGAAAGTTTCCACCCGTGCCGAGGCCAGGCTTGTCCGAAGAGTCAAGGCTAACCCAAGGACAACAAGGAAGGAGCTCCGGGAAGATCTCATGGCAGTGGGGACATTGGTTTCAGTCAATACCATAAGTAACGTACTCCACCTCAATGGTCTCCGTTCCAGACGAGTCCGTAAGGTACCTTTACTTTCAAAGCGTCATGTCAAGGCTCGTCTACAGTTTGCTCATGATCACTTGGAGGACTCTGAGACAGACTGGTTCAAGGTTCTCTGGTCTGATGAGACCAAGATCGAGATCTTTGGTGCCAACCACACACATGACGTTTGGAGACTGGGTGGCACTGCATACGACCCCAAGAATACCATCCCTACAGTCAAGCATGGTGGTGGCAGCATCATGCTGTGGGGCTGTTTCTCAGCCAAGGGGCCTGGCCATCTGGTCCGCATCCATGGGAAGATGGATAGCACGGCCTACCTGGAGATTTTGGCCAAGAACCTCCGCTCCTCCATCAAGGATCTTAAGATGGGTCGTCATTTCATCTTCCAACAAGACAATGACCCAAAGCACACAGCCAAGAAAACCAAGTCCTGGTTCAAGAGGGAAAAAATCAAGGCGTTGCAGTGGCCTAGTCAGTCTCCTGACCTTAACTCAATTGAAAACGTGTGGAAGGAGCTCAAGATTAAAGTCCACATGAGACACCCAAAGAACCTAGATAACTTGGAGAAGATCTGCATGGAGGAGTGGGCCAAGATAACTCCAGAGACCTGTGCCGGCCTGATCAGGTCTTATAAAAGACGATTATTAGCTGTAATTGCAAACAAGGGTTATTCCACAAAATATTAAACCTAGGGGTTGAATAATAATTGACCCACACTTTTATGTTGAAAATTTATTAAAATTTAACTGAGCAACAAAACTTGTTATTTTGTAAGATTTATGCATCTGTTAACAATATATATATATATATATATATATATATATATAATCTCTAAAATATAGTGTATAGTATACAGTTAGGTCCAGAAATCTTTGGACAGTGACACAATTTTCGCGAGTTGGGCTCTGCATGCCACCACATTGGATTTGAAATGAAACCTCTACAACAGAATTCAAGTGCAGATTGTAACGTTTAATTTGAAGGTTTGAACAAAAATATCTGATAGAAATTGTAGGAATTGTCACACTTCTTTACAAACACTCCACATTTTAGGAGGTGAAAAGTAATTGGACAAATAAACCAAACCCAAACAAAATATTTTTTTTTTCAATATTTTGTTGCGAATCCTTTGGAGGCAATCACTGCCTTAAGTCTGGAACCCATGGACATCACCAAACGCTGGGTTTCCTCCTTCTTAATGCTTTGCTAGGCCTTTACAGCCGCAGCCTTCAGGTCTTGCTTGTTTGTGGGTCTTTCCATCTTAAGTCTGGATTTGAGCAAGTGAAATGCATGCTCAATTGGGTTAAGATCTGGTGATTGACTTGGCCATTGCAGAATGTTCCACTTTTTTGCACTCATGAACTCCAGGGTAGCTTTGGCTGTATGCTTGGGGTCATTGTCCATCTGTACTATGAAGCGCCGTCCGATCAACTTTGCGGCATTTGGCTGAATATGGGCTGAAAGTATATCCCAGTACACTTCAGAATTCATCCGGCTAGTCTTGTCTGCTGTTATGTCATCAATAAACACAAGTGACCCAGTGCCATTGAAAGCCATGCATGCCCATGCCATCATGCTGCCTCCACCATGTTTTACAGAGGATGTGGTGTGCCTTGGATCATGTGCCGTTCCCTTTCTTCTCCAAACTTTTTTCTTCCCATCATTCTGGTACAGGTTGATCTTGGTCTCATCTGTCCATAGAATACTTTTCCAGAACTGAGCTGGCTTCATGAGGTGTTTTTCAGCAAATTTAACTCTGGCCTGTCTATTTTTGGAATTGATGAATGGTTTGCATCTAGATGTGAACCCTTTGTATTTACTTTCATGGAGTCTTCTCTTTACTGGTGACTTAGAGACAGATACACCTACTTCACTGAGAGTGTTCTGGACTTCAGTTGATGTTGTGAACGGGTTCTTCTTCACCAAAGAAAGTATGCGGCGATCATCCACCACTGTTGTCATCCGTGGACGCCCAGGCCTTTTTGAGTTCCCAAGCTCACCAGTCAATTCCTTTTTTCTCAGAATGTACCCGACTGTTGATTTTGCTACTCCAAGCATGTCTGCTATCTCTCTGATGGATTTTTTCTTTTTTTTCAGCCTCAGGATGTTCTGCTTCACCTCAATTGAGAGTTCCTTAGACCGCATGTTGTCTGGTCACAGCAACAGCTTCCAAATGCAAAACCACACACCTGTAATCAACCCCAGACCTTTTAACTACTTCATTGATTACAGGTTAACGACGGAGACGCCTTCAGAGTTAATTGCAGCCCTTAGAGTCCCTTGTCCAATTACTTTTGGTCCCTTGAAAAAGAGGAGGCTATGCATTACAGAGCTATGATTCCTAAACCCTTTCTCCGATTTGGATGTGAAAACTCTCATATTGCAGCTGGGAGTGTGCACTTTCAGCCCATATTATATATAGAATTGTATTTCTGAACATGTTTTTGTAAACAGCTAAAATAACAAAACTTGTGTCACTGTCCAAATATTTCTGGACCTAACTGTATATATTACATATATAGTGTATATTGTATAGTACTGAACTAGTAATTTCCCACACTATACAGATACGGTAAACAGGGGCTAAATGCTGTAATGCCGCCATACAGTGCCCAAGTAATACGACTACTATATAGCACCCACAAAACACTGCTACACACATGGACAACATTGTTTGTTCCTTTCTGGTAAAACCCATAGTGGTTGTTGAAATAACCTGAAGTTGACAAAATTAATTCTAAATTTACTGAATATCAACTAATGAGAATCAGACTTTGATTGTGAATTTTGGTTCAACAGAAAAATGTAAAAATAATAATGAAAATGGACTGGACACAAATGATGGTTCCCCTAAAAAAGACTGAGAATAATTTGGCCATAGGGACATGTAACAGTAAGGTGTGTCCTGTAATTAGCATCACAGGTGTCTACAGACTTGTAATCAATCAATGCCTAGTTACAGGGTGCAAAGTAGTCATTGTGCTGTTTGGTATCATGGTGTGTACTTGACTGAAGAAGGAAAGCTTTGTCTCAGGAGATTAGAAAGAAGATTGTGGACAAACATGATAAAGGTAAGGGCTATAAGACCTCTCTCCACAGCCTGATGTTCCTGTTGCTGCAGCTGCACATATTCAGAAGTATAAGGTCTCAGGGACAGTAGCCGACCTCCCTGGATGCAGTCGCAGGAGGAAAAGGGAGGACAAATTGAAGAGATGGATAGTACGAATGGTTACTAAGAGCCCAGAACAACTTCCAAAGAGATAAGAGGTGATTCCAAGGTCCCGGTCCAATAGTATCAGATCACTGTCACGTGTGACAGACAGTCATGTGGTTTCTGGCCATAGAAGGTCACAGTGTTTGGCTGCGCAGAATGTTCCCTGACTTTCCATTGTTCCTGCTGTCAGCATTCATTGGTATAGGCAGCTTTCCTGCTGGATTCATCTCTCTCCCTTTTGGACCCAGCAGGAGCTCGCCTTCCTCCCAGCTGCTGATCATCAGTATTCCCCTCATTGTTTAAATATTTTTGGACTGGTGCTGGTGATATTTTTAATTTCTATCAAGCTCTGGTTGCAAGCAGGTCTGTGGTATTGTTGCTGAAAACTCTGCTGAACTTCTACCAGTGTCATCTGTGTATAAGCAGTTCATGCATTTCCCCCCCTGTGTGTCCTCCTTGTGTCTTCTATAGTGTTTAGTGGGGTTGATGAAGAGCTCATCCCATCCATCCTCTATTTAGAGCCCAGCACTAGAGTCATCCTAGGGTCAGGTATCCGGCTCGTTGCATAGGTGCGGACCCTATCTAGGGTGGTGAGGGACCCCAGGGACCAGCAGTAGGTTTGGTCAGGGGTCTCCATCTCCCCTCTCCCTAGACACAGGGTTTCCCTTTCTTTCCCTTTTGCCATAAGCTTTGTACTTTCCCATACCGAGCGTGACATTATCACCAGCTGCACAAAAAATATAAAATAAAAGTAGAGATTTTTTTATCTTGTTTTTACCCTCTTGGATTCCGTTGCTGCTTTGGCTCAGCGGCTTTGGGGTCTGTCCCTAGCAGTTGCAGACCTCATGTTAGCTGTGCAGGAGCAGCAGCGGTCTCAGGCTCCTAATGTTGGGGATTCTGCGGGTAGGCAGGTTCAGCAGGAGCCCAAAATTGCTCTTCCAGACAGGTTTGCAGGGGGCAGAGACAATTTTTTTGCCTTTAAGGAAAGTTGTAAACTGTACTTGAGGCTTCGGCCTTATTCTTCAGGAGATGAGGAACAGCGGGTCGGGATTGTGATCTCACTGTTGCAAGGGATCCACAATCCTGGACTTTCTCATTGCCACATGACTCCGGTTGTCTCCGGTCGGATGAATTTTTAGAGGCCTTGGGTCTCATGATGATCCCAACCGACTCTCCTTGGCTGAGTCCAGGCTGCGTCACCTCCAGAAGAGAGATCAGTCAGAGGAGACTTATTGTTTAGAATTTTGTAGATGGGCAACCGACACTAAATGGAATGAGTATTGTAAATAAAGCATATGCAGGAAGCCTGTGAATAACAGCTTCAGCCAATAGTGGCAGAGCAAGAAGTCTTTGAGGAGCACTGTCAGCCAAGCTTCACCAATTGGGGGCAGAAATGAAGCTTGTGAGTAGCATCTTCAGCCAAAAGTGTCATAGTAGAAAATTTGACAAGCAGTTTCAGCCAATAGCAGCAGAGCAGGAAGTCTGTGAGGAGCAGCTTCAGCCAATAGCGGCAAAAAAGGAGGTCTGAGAGGAGCAGCTTCAGCCAATGGCTGATGAGTAGCAAGCCATTGAGGAGCAGCATCTCTACAAGTGTCAGAACAGGATCTCTGTGAGGAGCAGCTTCAGCCAATAACAGCAGAGCAGGAAGTTAGCGAGGAGCAGCTTCAGCCAATGGCTGCAGAGTGGGAAGTCTGTGAGGAGCAGCTTCAGCTAATGGGTGGAGGGTAGCAAACCTTTGAGGATCAGCTTCTCTAAAAGTGGAAGAGCAGGATCTCTGTGAGGACCAGCTTCAGCCAATAGCGGCAAAGCAGGAGGTCTGAGAGGAGCAGCTTCAGCCAATGGTTGCAGAGTAGCAAGCCATTAAGGAGCAGCTTCTCGGAAAGTGTCAGAACAGGATCTCTGTTAAGAGCAGCTTTAGCCAATAGCAGCAGATCAGGATGTTAGCAAAAAGCAGCTTCAGCCAATAGCGGCAAAGCAGGAAGTCTCAGATGAGCAGCTTTAGCCAATAGCAGCAGAGTAGGAAGTTTGTGAGGAGCAGCTTCAGCCAATGGCTGCAGAGTAGCAAGCCTTTGAGGATCAGCTTCTCTAAAAGTGGAAGAGCAGGATCTCTGTGAGGACCAGCTTCAGCCAATAGCGGCAAAGCAGTCTGAGAGTACTAGCCTCAACCAATGGCTGCAGAGTAGCAAGCCTTGAGGAGCAACTGCTCTAAAAGTGGAAGAGCAGGATCTTTGTGAGGAGCATCTTCAGTCAATAGCAGTAGAGGAGGAAGTTAGCAAGGAGCAGCTTTAGCCAATTATTGCAGAGCAGGAAGTCTGTGAGGAGCAGCTTCAGCCAATAGCAGCAGAGCAGGAAGTCTGAAAGGAGCAGCTTCAGCCAATGGCTGCAGAGTAGCAAGCCTTTGAGGAGCCGCTGCTCTAAAAGTTGCAGAGCAGGATCCCTGTGAGGAGCAACTTCAGCCAATAGCAGCAGAGCAGGAGATTAGCAAGGAGCAGCTTTAGCCAATAGCAGCAGAGCAGGAAGTCTACGATGAGCAGCTTCAGCCAATAGCAGCAAAGCAGGAAGTCTGGGAGGAGCAACTTCAGCCAATAGCAGCAGAGCAGGATGTTAGCAAGGAGCAGCTTCAGCCAATAGGACCATAGCAGGAAGTCTGTGAGGAGCAGCTTCAGCCAATGGCTGCAGAGTATCAAGCCCTTGAGGAGCAGCTGCTCTGAAAATGGCAGAGGAGGATCTCTGTGAGGAGCAGCTTCAGCCTGTAAATTTGCAGGTAAGGGACCAGAGTAAGATAATTAGCCTCTTATGTCACGCTTGTAGCTCCAGGGTACAAATTATTGATTGATCTTCCCCATTAAGCTCCTTCTTGGCCCTTCCCTGCAGTCTCTGGACCCCCCGGTCTCCGCTGTGCATTGCAGCACACGTTACAATGTCGGTTTCTGGGGTTCGGGAGGACGCAGCGCTGTGGTCATGTTGTCTTTCCAATTGTAGAAGCTCTTGTAAATGTTGACTTTCAGCTTTGCGAGGCTTTATTTTAATGTGCCACCAGGGAGTTGGGTTGTGGTGGAGTTCAGCGGCTCAGCTGGTTCCAGAATTATCACAAATAGGGAAATTGCATCTCTGTGTTCTTTTGCATTCATATTTCCTGTTTGTGGCATTATCCCGCTCGTCTCTGTCCGACGTGCAGCGCGGCCTTAAATGGGAAACGTGTTTTTGCAAGATTTGTAAAGGATTTCTGTATCGGTGGAGCCCCGAGGGACGTGTTAATGTGTTTAGATGTGATTCCAGACATTTGTATCCAGTATACGACGCCTCGCATTCTGTACACACTTTCCAAAGCTCCGGGGAGATGAACCCGGTGGCAGCGGATCGATGTAGCCAGAGCGGGCTGATTGCATGTGAATAAGTTTGGCGCTCCAAAACGTCATAGTCACCATTACACTGAGTGGTTTGAAGAGACGGCAGACGTAGAAATGAACCGGAGCAAAGCCATTCCTTTTCTGCAAAACATTTAAAATGTGTGCTCATATTCTGCAAACTTTTTTATTGCTTTAATAAAAACAAAAATAAAAGGTATAAAGCAACTTCACAAATAGTCAGGACAAAAGCTCGTAAAATTCCGTGTATGCAGCTCGTAGGCAAAGCTATGTGTTGTCATGGTTACTAGAGATGAGCGGAACAGGCAAAATTTGAATGTGCAAAGGGATTTTTCCAGGAAATTAAATTTGCAAAGAAGTTACCGTATTCTCTATATCCTTTATTATGGTGTGGGAGCTCTGAAGACCCCAGAACTTCATAAATATAAGATGTAAAAAATGGAAAAAACTTAATCTCACCTCACCGCTCACCTCCCTGCTCAGTGTCTGGTCCTCCGCACCTCGGTCACGTTGCGTCCCAGCTCCAGCCCTGTGTTCACTCTAGGTTTGGTCATTTGGTGCATGCACAGTGACCTCCAGGGTCTGCGGCTGGAAATCGCAGCCCAGTGATCATTGTGGGCCAGCACTTTTGGCCGTAAATAATCTGTGGAGTATACACACTGACTTCCAGGGTCTGCAGCCAGAAGTCGAAGCCCAATGTTCGTTGTAGGTCCGCACTTTTGGCCGTGAGTAATCCGTAGAGTATGCACAGTGACTTCCGAGGTCTACAGCCAGAAATTGCAGCCCAATGTTCATTGTAGGTCCGCACTTTTGGCCGTGAGTAATCCATAGAGTATGCACAGTGACCTCCGGGGTCTGCAGCCAGAAGTCGAAGCCCGATGTTCATTGTAGGCCAGCACTTTTGGCCATGAGTAATCCGTGGATTATGCACAGTGACCTCCGGGGTCTACAGCAAGGAGTCAATGCCCGATGTTCATTGTAGGCCAGTGCTTTTGGCCATGAGTAATCCGTGGATTATGCACAGTGACCTCCGGGGTCTACAGCAAGGAGTCAATGCCCGATGTTCATTGTAGGCCAGTGCTTTTGGCCATGAGTAATCCATGGAGTATGAACAGTGACCTCCGGAGTCCACAGCTCAAAGTCACAACCCGATGTTCTTTGTGGGCCAGCACTTTTCGCCATGAGTAATCCGTAGACTATGCACAATGAACCCCGGGGTCTGCAGCCAGAAGTCGCAGCCCAATGTTGATTGTAGGCCAGCACTTTTGGCCATGAGTAATCCGTGGACTATGCACAATGAACCCCGGGGTCTGCAGCCAGAAATCGCAGCCCAATGTTGATTGTAGGCCAGTGCTTTTGTCCATGAGTAATCCATGAAGTATGCACAGTGACCTCCGGAGTCCAAGGCCAGAAGTCGCAGCCCAATGTTCATTGTAGACCAGTGCTTTGGGCTATGAGTAATCTGTGGAGTTTGCGCAATGAACCTCGGTGACTGCTCGTGCCTAGAGTCGCCATGCGATGGATGCATGGAGGGCTGGACAGTGGACGGGGAGCAGCCGGGCACCGGAGACGTGAGTTGTACAACTTTTTTTTCTTTTTAATCTCTTACCAGCCCTCTACTGTTCAGCACGACGGTGGTCACAGCTGGCCGCCATTTAGCTGCATTTGCAGGGAAAATTAAAAAGAAACAACCCTATTTTCACCAGAATATGGAACCTATTGGAAAAAGCAAGTTGACTTCAATTCCCCTAGAATACACATTCTCATCTCTAGTGGTCACAGTCTGAAAAACTGGAAGGGAAGCGGACAGGATCGGGAAACATGTGGTCCATGTGAAATCAGGTGTGAGACCCCCATAGATTTAATAAGTATGCATGTGAATATGTCTCCGGTATGTGTGAAAACAGACACCACACGCACTGGAAACACAACATGTGAAGGGGGCCTTAGAGAGGGGAGGGTGGAGGAAGAGCAAGGAGCAGGGAGAGAAAACAGGCAAAGTGACACACAGAAACATCGTGCTGAGCTTTCTAACAAGTCTTCTGCCTCTCCCCAGAGCTTGATTCACATCACTAAGTATTGCATTGTGATTTCCTCCATTCTCCTTTTGTGCAAAGAAAAAGGAATTCTGAATGTTACTTGAGAGTCAGGATACCCTATAAGAACTCCTACAGAGGGAAAAGGAAGGCAGAGGATGGTGCCATACAAGTCTCCATTGCTGGGCAATATCCTGAGGCTGCGATCAGCGATGATGTCTGCAGTGGCAACTGGGAGTCAGGAGGACTGCAAGTTTCGGATCTGCTGGGTCTGGTCTGAGCTCTGTTTTAGTTTAGAGGGTCTGGTCTCTGGTTTGGGTATTTGGTCTGGATTTACAGTTGGGGTCTTCATATATTTGGGGGATTTGGTCCAGTGCCATTGTACGGCACTGCGCTATGACTCCCATTACGAGCGTAAACGACAGCGCAGATGTGAACAGAGCCTTAGGCGGCTGCTCATCTTATTCTCTACAGATGGAGCTCGTGGGGACATTACAGACACAATATGGCGCCAATGAGAAACAGAAAATTTACAGATTTCAGCAATTAAAGAGAACATAAAAATAATCCGATAATTCCGCTGCCAGAAGAAGAAGGACGATCCTACTGGAAGAGGCGCTTCTGCCACTTTCCAAAAAAGAAAAAGGTTTGGTAAATCAGAAAAGCCAAAATGTTCTAGAGAGTCCTGGTGGGATGTGGGGCTCATCACATCCAGGCGGACCCCCTGGGCCCCATAGCATGGTGTGATCTTATGGCTTTATATGTGACGGCTACCTCCGCACCGCCTAGAGCTGCACCACCCTCATTTATAGGATGGAAGGATATAGTTCTGTAATGTCCCTGGTGTCCGGAGGAAACTGGTATTAGTGGGTTTGGTAACACCGATATTGTTATCTGGACACTACAATGCATTGTGATGGCTCTGGTGCTTTGTAGGTCCTGAAATAGGTATAGTATTATGCATGACGGGAAACGGTCCTGGTGTTGTGTGGGCAATGAAGAGGCTCCGGTATTTTCTAGGAAATAAAATGGACCTCGACGTTTGTGGGTTCTGGGAAAAACTTAGTATAAGGATGAACCGTAATAACTCTCGTGATTTGAGTGCTGTGAGGTAAATCCTGGGATATGAAGAGGAATTATGACTAGAAGTCATAATTGCTCTCATCACTCCCTGGCAGTGCCCCCCTCCCTTCTTGTGCTCAAATGTCCAGCATCTGTGAAGGTGTCACATCCCACTTACACCTCCAACAGCCATCTCCTCTGATATGGAGATGAGATGATGTGCGGACAATGGACACAGGATGGCTCCCTGCCGTCACCCTGTAACAAGAGTTGTATCTCATTAGCAAGGCTTGGAAGTAGCCAGACAGAACGACTCCAGTAAAAAATGGTTCATATCTCGCAAGCCATATCTCCGATAAATATGGCAACCATAAAAATGGTGTCTCCGCATGCGGACGATGCCGGCACACCTTTTTTATGGAAGGGGGAGCTTGGGAAATACCCCAGGCGTGATATCAGCCATATGGGAACTCGTAGACAGGTCATGAGTCCCCTCGTTCTGTAGCTAAATTCATAACTGTCACAATGAGAGCATTGGCGTCCGCCTACGACGCTCCCAGGCAAAGTTATGGCCCATATTCCATGTTGTGAATTTGTCCATAACTCCAGCCAGGGGTGGAGCAGTGCTCCCTGTGAGGTCACTAAGGTAGGAGGGGACCTGGATTTGCCCAGGTTGATAACCCTGCTTCGGCCATTTTCCAAGGTTCTTCTGCTCGGGGGCCTGGTTGGGACAGACCTGTGAGAGAGTTCCTGGAAACCTGGTCTACAGCGCCCCCCTGTGGCCAGACACACAAGGTAACTGATGTAATTGTATGCCTGTTTGTAAACCATGCTTTATCTGTAACTGTACTCTGACATATGTATATTCTGTAGATTCCCTATTGTATATATTGTAGTTTCTAGTGTGCTTTAGGCTGATTAAATTATATAATTAATCTTGGGCTGTTCTGTTATCTCGATCTTGAATCCCACGTCTGTGTGTTCGGCTAATAGTTACCGTAAATCGGTTGGTGGCAGCGAGTTGTGCCAAGGATTATTGTGGGGAGGCCAGTGAGATTCGGGGAGAGTTTATATATTCCGCCCGCGGAGGTCGGGGGAATATATACCCTACTCTCACCGGGGACCCTTCAATAATCGGCATAAGTAGTATAGCGGCCTCCTTGCTTATTGTCGGGCAATTCCATAATTGGCCTGACTATAAGAGGGGCGCTAGAGAGCGCGTCACGTGCTCTGTCTGTCGGTCGGGAGGTATAAAGGAGGGGTGACCCCCACTTGTTACCCCCCGATTGTGACGTACTGGTAGCCAGCGCGGGGGATTTCTGAGTGACCCCCCCGGTGGTTTGTGACAAGTGCATTATAATGTCCCTGGTGTTTTGTGGGTATTAAGATCAGCTTAGTATAATGCCTGAAATGAAAAGGCCCTGGTGTTATGTGGTCAATGAAGTGGCTCTGGTGTATTATGGCTATTTGGAAAGATTTACTATTAGGTATAAACTGAAACTGCCCTTATGTTATGTGGCTTCTGGGACAGACTTAGTACTATACGTGAACTGTAAGGGTCCTGGGCACTGTAATGGCCCTGGTGTTATGTGGGCACTGTAATGGCCCTGGTGTTATGTGGGCACTGTAATGGCCCTGGTGTTATGTGGGCACTGTATTGGCCCTGGTGTTATGTGGCCACTGTAATGGCCCTGGTGTTATGTGGGCACTGTAATGGCCCTGGTGTTATGTGGGCACTGTAATGGTCCTGGTTTTATGTGGGCACTGTATTGGCCCTGGTGTTATGTGGCCACTGTAATGGCCCTGGTGTTATGTGGGCACTGTAATGGCCCTGGTGTTATGTGGGCACTGTAATAGTCCTGGTTTTATGTGGGCACTGTATTGGCCCTGGTGTTATGTGGCCACTGTAATGGCCCTGGTGTTATGTGGGCACTGTAATGGCACTGGTGTTATGTGTGCACTGTAATGGCCCTGGTGTTATGTGTGCACTGTAATGGCCCTGGTGTTATGTGGCCACTGTAATGGCCCTGGTGTTATGTGGGCACTGTAATAGTCCTGGTTTTATGTGGGCACTGTATTGGCCCTGGTGTTATGTGGGCACTGTAATAGTCCTGGTTTTATGTGGGCACTGTATTGGCCCTGGTGTTATGTGGCCACTGTAATGGCCCTGGTGTTATGTGGGCACTGTAATGGCCCTGGTGTTATGTGGCCACTGTAATGGCCCTGGTGTTATGTGGGCACTGTAATAGTCCTGGTTTTATGTGGGCACTGTAATGGCCCTGGTGTTATGTGGGCACTGTATTGGCCCTGGTGTTATGTGGCCACTGTAATGGCCCTGGTGTTATGTGGGCACTGTAATGGCCCTGGTGTTATGTGGGCACTGTAATGGTCCTGGTTTTATGTGGGCACTGTATTGGCCCTGGTGTTATGTGGCCACTGTAATGGCCCTGGTGTTATGTGGGCACTGTAATGGCCCTGGTGTTATGTGGCCACTGTAATGGCCCTGGTGTTATATGGGCACTGTAATAGTCCTGGTTTTATGTGGGCACTGTAATGGCCCTGGTGTTATGTGGGCACTGTATTGGCCCTGGTGTTATGTGGCCACTGTAATGGCCCTGGTGTTATGTGGGCACTGTAATGGCCCTGGTGTTATGTGGGCACTGTAATGGTCCTGGTTTTATGTGGGCACTGTATTGGCCCTGGTGTTATGTGGCCACTGTAATGGCCCTGGTGTTATGTGGGCACTGTAATGGCCCTGGTGTTATGTGGGCACTGTAATAGTCCTGGTTTTATGTGGGCACTGTATTGGCCCTGGTGTTATGTGGCCACTGTAATGGCCCTGGTGTTATGTGGGCACTGTAATAGTCCTGGTTTTATGTGGGCACTGTATTGGCCCTGGTGTTATGTGGCCACTGTAATGGCCCTGGTGTTATGTGGGCACTGTAATGGCCCTGGTGTTATGTGTGCACTGTAATGGCCCTGGTGTTATGTGTGCACTGTAATGGCCCTGGTGTTATGTGGCCACTGTAATGGCCCTGGTGTTATGTGGGCACTGTAATAGTCCTGGTTTTATGTGGGCACTGTATTGGCCCTGGTGTTATGTGGGCACTGTAATAGTCCTGGTTTTATGTGGGCACTGTATTGGCCCTGGTGTTATGTGGCCACTGTAATGGCCCTGGTGTTATGTGGCCACTGTAATGGCCCTGGTGTTATGTGGGCACTGTAATGGCCCTGGTGTTATGTGGCCACTGTAATGGCCCTGGTGTTATGTGGGCACTGTAATAGTCCTGGTTTTATGTGGGCACTGTAATGGCCCTGGTGTTATGTGGGCACTGTATTGGCCCTGGTGTTATGTGGCCACTGTAATGGCCCTGGTGTTATGTGGGCACTGTAATGGCCCTGGTGTTATGTGGGCACTGTAATAGTCCTGGTTTTATGTGGGCACTGTATTGGCCCTGGTGTTATGTGGCCACTGTAATGGCCCTGGTGTTATGTGGGCACTGTAATGGCCCTGGTGTTATGTGGGCACTGTAATAGTCCTGGTTTTATGTGGGCACTGTATTGGCCCTGGTGTTATGTGGCCACTGTAATGGCCCTGGTGTTATGTGGGCACTGTAATGGAACTGGTGTTATGTGGCCACTGTAATGGCCCTGGTGTTATGTGGGCACTGTAATAGTCCTGGTTTTATGTGGGCACTGTATTGGCCCTGGTGTTATGTGGGCACTGTAATAGTCCTGGTTTTATGTGGGCACTGTATTGGCCCTGGTGTTATGTGGCCACTGTAATGGCCCTGGTGTTATGTGGGCACTGTAATGGCCCTGGTGTTATGTGGGCACTGTAATAGTCCTGGTTTTATGTGGGCACTGTAATGGCCCTGGTGTTATGTGGGCACCGTATTGGCCCTGGTGTTATGTGGCCACTGTAATGGCCCTGGTGTTATGTGGGCACTGTAATGGCCCTGGTGTTATGTGGGCACTGTAATGGTCCTGGTTTTATGTGGGCACTGTATTGGCCCTGGTGTTATGTGGCCACTGTAATGGCCCTGGTGTTATGTGGGCACTGTAATGGCCCTGGTGTTATGTGGGCACTGTAATAGTCCTGGTTTTATGTGGGCACTGTATTGGCCCTGGTGTTATGTGGCCACTGTAATGGCCCTGGTGTTATGTGGGCACTGTAATAGTCCTGGTTTTATGTGGGCACTGTATTGGCCCTGGTGTTATGTGGCCACTGTAATAGTCCTGGTGTTATGTGCGCACTGTAATGGCCCTGGTGTTATGTGGACACTGTATTGACCCTGGTGTTATGTGGCCACTGTAATGGTTCTGGTGTTATGTGGACACTGTATTGACCCTCGTGTTATGTGGGCACTGTAATGGTTCTGGTGTTATGTGGACACTGTATTGACCCTGGTGTTATGTGGGCACTGTAATGGCCCTGGTGTTATGTGGGTACTGTAATGGCCCTGGTGTTATGTGGCCACTGTAATGGCCCTGGTGTTATGTGGGCACTGTAATGGCCCCGGTGTTATGTGGCCACTGTAATGGCCCTGGTGTTATGTGGGCACTGTAATGGCCCTGGTGTTATGTGGCCACTGTAATGGCCCTGGTGCTATGTGGCCACTGTAATGGCCCCAGTGTTATGTGGGCACTGTAATAGCCCTGGTGTTATGTGGGTACTGTAATGGCCCTGGTGTTATGTGGCCACTGTAATGGCCCTGGTGTTATGTGGGCACTGTAATGGCCCCGGTGTTATGTGGGCACTGTAATAGCCCTGGTGTTATGTGGGCACTGTAATGGCCCTGGTGTTATGTGGGCACTGTAATGGCCCTGGTGTTATGTGGCCACTGTAATGGCCCTGGTGTTATGTGGGCACTGTATTGGCCCTGGTGTTATGTGGCCACTGTAATGGCCCTGGTGTTATGTGGGCACTGTAATAGTCCTGGTTTTATGTGGGCACTGTATTGGCCCTGGTGTTATGTGGCCACTGTAATAGTCCTGGTGTTATGTGCGCACTGTAATGGCCCTGGTGTTATGTGGACACTGTATTGACCCTGGTGTTATGTGGCCACTGTAATGGTTCTGGTGTTATGTGGACACTGTATTGACCCTCGTGTTATGTGGGCACTGTAATGGTTCTGGTGTTATGTGGACACTGTATTGACCCTGGTGTTATGTGGGCACTGTAATGGCCCTGGTGTTATGTGGGTACTGTAATGGCCCTGGTGTTATGTGGCCACTGTAATGGCCCTGGTGTTATGTGGGCACTGTAATGGCCCCGGTGTTATGTGGCCACTGTAATGGCCCTGGTGTTATGTGGGCACTGTAATGGCCCTGGTGTTATGTGGCCACTGTAATGGCCCTGGTGCTATGTGGCCACTGTAATGGCCCCGGTATTATGTGGGCACTGTAATAGCCCTGGTGTTATGTGGGTACTGTAATGGCCCTGGTGTTATGTGGCCACTGTAATGGCCCTGGTGTTATGTGGCCACTGTAATGGCCCCGGTGTTATGTGGGCACTGTAATAGCCCTGGTGTTATGTGGGTACTGTAATGGCCCTGGTGTTATGTGGGCACTGTAATGGCCCTGGTGTTATGTGGCCACTGTAATGGCCCCGGTGTTATGTGGGCACTGTAATGGCCCCGATGTTATGTGGGTACTGGAATGGCCCCGGTGTTATGTGTGCACTGTAATGGCCCCGGTGTTATGTGGGCACTGTAATAGTCCTGGTGTTATGTGTGCACTGTAATGGCCCTGGTTTTATGTGTGCACTGTAATGGCCCCGGTGTTATGTGGGCACTGTAATGGCCCCGGTGTTATGTGTGCACTGTAATGGCCCTGGTGTTATGTGTGCACTGTAATGGCCCCGGTGTTATGTGGGCACTGTAATGGCCCTGGTGTTATGTGTGCACTGTAATGGCCCCGGTGTTATGTGGGCACTGTAATGGCCCTGGTGTTATGTGTGCACTGTAATGGCCCTGGTGTTATGTGGGCACTGTAATGGCCCCGGTGTTATGTGTGCACTGTAATGGTCCTAGCTTTATGTGCACACTGTAATGGCCCCGGTGTTATGTGGGCACTGTAATGGCCCTGGTGTTATGTGGGCACTGTAATGGCCCTGGTTTTATGTGTGCACTGTAATGGCCCTGGTGTTATGTGGGCACTGGAATGGCCCTGGTGTTATGTGGGCACTGTAATGGCCCTGGTGTTATGTGTGCACTGTAATGGCCCTGGTGTTATGTGTGCACTGTAATGGCCCTGGTGTTATGTGTGAACACTGTAATGGCCCCGGTGTTATGTGGGTACTGTAATGGCCCTGGTGTTATGTGGGCACTGTAATGGCCCTGGTGTTATGTGGGCACTGTAATGGCCCTGGTTTTATGTGTGCACTGTAATGGCCCTGGTGTTATGTGGGCACTGGAATGGCCCTGGTTTTATGTGTGCACTGTAATGGCCCTGGTGTTATGTGTGCACTGTAATGGCCCTGGTTTTATGTGTGCACTGTAATGGCCCTGGTGTTATGTGTGCACTGTAATGGCCCTGGTGTTATGTGGGCACTGTAATGGCCCTGGTGTTATGTGTGCACTGTAATGGCCCTGGTGTTATGTGGGCACTGTAATGACCCTGGTGTTATGTGTGCACTGTAATGGCCCTGGTGTTATGTGGGCACTGGAATGGCCCTGGTGTTATGTGTGCACTGTAATAGCCCTGGTGTTATGTGTGCACTGTAATGGCCCTGGTGTTATGTGGGCACTGTAATGGCCCTGATGTTATGTGTGCACTGTAATGGCCCTGGTGTTATGTGTGCACTGTAATGGCCCTGGTGTTATGTGGGCACTGGAATGGCCCTGGTTTTATGTGTGCACTGTAATGGCCCTGGTGTTATGTGTGCACTGTAATGGCCCTGGTGTTATGTGTGCACTGTAATGGCCCTGGTGTTATGTGTGCACTGTAATGGCCCTGGTGTTATGTGTGCACTGTAATGGCCCTGGTGTTATGTGTGCACTGTAATGGCCCTGGTGTTATGTGGGCACTGTAATGGCCCTGGTGTTATGTGTGCACTGTAATGGCCCTGGTGTTATGTGTGCACTGTAATGGCCCTGGTGTTATGTGTGCACTGTAATGGCCCTGGTGTTATGTGGGCACTGTAATGGCCCTGGTGTTATATGGGTACTGCAATGACCCTGGTGTGACTATTACTAAACACAAACTTACCTGTATTGCGTGGATTAGAAATGTTGATATAATGCTGCCATACTGTGCCACAACCTTTCCTGCAATGGATAAAGTCTCCCAAAGAAGCGTGAGGCCAGAATCTGTAATCTGTACTTTATTCTTTCACCTGTTGTTCGCATTTGTGGAGCTTTCAGGGTCAGGGACATCTTAAGACATTCATTTAAAGGAAATCTGAATTTATCAAGAGCCTCCTTGGTTGGTAACAAGTGACCGAGATATAAAGGATCTTCATACAAATACCCTGTATCTATAGGAGACATAACACAAACGTGACCAAAGAGGCTGAAACTCTACCGCTACACTACAAATCCCAGCAGGCTCATACCACAATGCAAAGGAATGTGCAGGTGTATACATAGGATAAGTCACCGAAGATATGTCCAAATAGAAAAGCAGATACTGTTCAGAGAAAGCAAAGGACAAATGTGTCACTGAGTATTTACCTGTTTGCTTGTTACACCTTTATGTTACTATTAAAGAAAGAACTTAAAAGAGACAGAAGATACCGCACACACCGCAACACAGTGCCCAGAGCACAAGGAACAGAGCAAGAAAGGGTATCAATAAAGAAGCAAAGTGAAATGGCCCATTTGAAGGTTTTATATGGATAATAAAGAATAGTATTATAGTATTTATATTCTTGTACATAGGGGGCAGTATTATAGTAGGTATATTCTTGTAGATAGGAGCAGTATTATAGTAGTTATATTCTTGTACATAGGGGCAGTATTATAGTAGTTATATTCTTGTACGTAGGAGCAGTATTATAGTTATATTCTTGTACGTAGGGGCAGTATTATAGTAGTTATATTCTTGTACATAGGGGCAGTATTATAGTAGTTATATTCTTGTACATAGGGGCAGTATTATAGTAGTTATAGTCTTGTACATAGGAGCAGTATTATAGTAGTTATATTCTTGTACATAGGGGGCAGTATTATAGTAGGTATATTCTTGTAGATAGGAGCAGTATTATAGTAGTTATATTCTTGTACATAGGGGCAGTATTATAGTAGTTATATTCTTGTACGTAGGAGCAGTATTATAGTTATATTCTTGTACGTAGGGGCAGTATTATAGTAGTTATATTCTTGTACATAGGGGCAGTATTATAGTAGTTATATTCTTGTACATAGGGGCAGTATTATAGTAGTTATAGTCTTGTACATAGGAGCAGTATTATAGTAGTTATATTCTTGTACGTAGGGGCAGTATTATAGTAGTTATATTCTTGTACATAGGGGCAGTATTATAGTAGTTATATTCTTGTACATAGGGGCAGTATTATAGTAGTTATAGTGTTGTACATAGGGGCAGTATTATAGTAGTTATAGTCTTGTACATAGGAGCAGTATTATAGTAGTTATATTCCTGTACATAGGAGCAGTATTATAGTAATTATATTCTTGTACATAGGGGGCAGTATTATAGTAGTTATATTCTTGTACATAGGGGCAGTATTATAGTAGTTATATTCTTGTACATAGGGGCAGTATTATAGTAGTTATATTCTTGTACATAGGGGGCAGTATTATAGTACTAATATTCTTGTACATAGGAGCAGTATTATAGTAGTTATATTCTTGTACATAGGAGCAGTATTATAGTAGTTATATTCTTGTACATAGGGGGCAGAATTATAGTAGTTATATTCTTGTATATAGGGGGCAGTATTATAGTAGTTATATTCTTGTATATAGGGGGCAGTATTATAGTAGTTATATTCTTGTATATAGGGGCCAGTATTATAGTAGTTATATTCTTGTACATAGGGGCAGTATTATAGTGGTTATATTCTTGTACATAGGGGCAGTATTATAGTAGTTATATTCTTGTACATAAGGGGCAGTATTATAGTAGTTATATTCTTGTACATAGGGGCAGTATTATAGTAGTTATATTCTTGTACATAGGTGGCAGTATTATAGTAGTTATATTCTTGTACATAGGTGGCAGTATTATAGTAGTTATATTCTTGTATATAGGGGGCAGTATTATAGTAGTTATATTCTTGTATATAGGGGGCAGTATTATAGTAGTTATATTCTTGTATATAGGGGGCAGTATTATAGTAGTTATATTCTTGTATATAGGGGGCAGTATTATAGTAGTTATATTCTTGTATATAGGGGGCAGTATTATAGTAGTTATATTACGATAGTTATGTTCTTGAAATAAGAAGACATTTGCTGATGAAAAATAATCATCTTGAAGCAGTAAATGTTTCCATCGCTTTCTCTCTGCTCTGTGTAATGACGGCTCTTTCTCTCCTTGTGTCTTGCCGGTTCTTACACTGTGACCTCTGCATTCGGAGCTCATCTTGTTATGATGTTTTTCCTTCTTATTCTTCGTGCAACTTTTGTTTTGTATAATAATAAACACGATCTGTAGTGAGATGAAAGTGACGCTTCAGAGCTTTTATGTAGGATTTATTGTATATGAGCGGATCCCTCCTGATTGACTGTTTGTGTTTCCAGTAAATGATAATTCAGTGTATACTCCAGTGAAAAGAAAGATATTTACTTAAAGGTGCAGTCTCCACACTCACACTACAACCTATCAATCTGCAGCAATCTTCATTATTTTCCTCTTCACCTTCCACACTCTATGGATGGACACTATTTTTGATTTGCTGAATATCTGGTGACACGAGGCGTCTCCGCCCCCGCGGTTCTGGTGCGGCTCATGGATCTGGTGCGGCTCCTGCTGCCTCCATTAGTCTGTACACGCAGAATGTCTGCACCTTCTGCTAAATATTCACACTGCAGCTTTTACGGCCACAAATAAAATGAACATAAAAGCAAATATTCAGAATAAATCCAATTACCAGAAGAGCGAGGAAATAATCAGCGGCAGGTAAGTCATCAGTCTCGCCACAAACCGCGCATTGTGCAGGAAATAGCGCTGTAATGAAAAGAAATTGCAAAATAAAAAGATCATAAAAAATAATTCTTCATCATCGAGTTTAGTCTCACACCGGAACCAAAGGAGGAAAAGAACAGAGGGAGGAAGGAGACAATGCAACAGCCGTCACCTAGCCGTCATCTCTACAATACTATAGTACAGTAGTTTTCTTTCTTTCTCTCTTTCTTTCTTTCTTTCTTTTTCTCTTTTTCTCTCGTTCTCTTTATCTTTCCTCTTTACCTTTTGCTTGCTCTTCCTCTCTCTCATTTTCTTTCTTTCCTCTATCGTTTTCTCTCTCTTTCTTCTTTCTCTCTCTTTTTCTCTTTCTCTCTTTCTTTATTTCTCCCTTTTCCTTTCTCTCTTTTTCTCTCTCTTTCTTTCTCTCTATTTCTCTTTTTTTTCTTTATTTTTTTTTCTCTCCCTTTCCTTCTTTATTGATCTCTTTCTTTTTCTCTTTCTTTCTCTCTCTTTCTTTCTCTCCCTCTTTCTCTCTGTCTTTCTTTCTTTTTTCTTTCACTCTCTTTCTTTCTCCCTATTTCTTTTCTCTTTCTTGTTTTTTTCCCTCTTTCTTTCTCTCTCTCTTTCTCTCTCCTTTTTCTCTATCTTTCACTCTTTTTTATCTTTTGCTCTCTTTTTTCTCTTTCTTTATCTCTCTTTCTTTTTCTCTTTCTTTCTCTTTCTTTCCTTCTCTCTTTCTTGCTCTCTTTGTGTTTCTCCCTTCTTTTCCTTTCTCTCTTTTCCTCTCTCTTTCTCTCTATTTCTCTTTTTTTCTCTCTCTCTTTTTTTTCTATTTCTCTTTTTTCTTTATTGTTCTCTCTCTCCTTCTTTATTGCTTTCTTTCTTTTTCTCTTTCTTTCTCTCTCTTTCCTTCTCTCTCGCTCTCCCTTTCTTTCTTTCTCTCTCTCTTCCCTTTTCTCTCTCCCTCTCTCTCTCTCTTTCTCTTTTTCTCTCTCTCCCTTTTTCTCTCTGTCTTTCTTTTTTTTCTTTCACTCTCTTTCTTTCTATTTTTCATTTCTCTTTCTCTCTCATGTTCTTTTTCTCTCTCTCTCTCTATTTCTTTCTCTCTCCTTCTTTCTTTCTCTCTTTCTCTCTCTCTTTCTCACTCTTTTTTTCTCTTTCGCTCTTTTTTTCTCTTTTATGTCTCTTTCTCTCTCTTTTTTTCTCTTTCGCTCTCTTTTTTCCTCTTTCTTTCTTTTTCTTTCTCTCTCTTTCTCTCTCTTTATTTCTCTCTTCTTTCTCTCTCTCTTTTTCTCTTTCTTTATGTCTCTTTCTCTCTTTCTTGTTCTCTTTCTTTCTCTCTTTCTCTCTCTTTCTTTCTCTCTCTTTCTATCGATCTCTTTCTCTCTCTCTCTTCTGAATTTACCATTGATCTGACAGCTTGTTTCTCTATCAGGACACATTTTCAGCTGTCTCCGCAGTCCATGCAGCTCATAACTGGCAGCTTCTATAGACTCAGCTCATCATATATTATTCGGGTAATTGGGAAACCACCGTCGTAAGTTTCTGTAGAGTCCGGCAGTCGTCACACTCAGAGCGATACTAATCTGTGACACTAACCTCGCGATCATGGGCCACAAGGATATTTATATTACTGCAAACAGCCAGAGATACATTTCTGGAAAATCATTTAAAAGCCAATACAGTTTCCTATGATGTCAGAGAGGGAAGGTCCCGACCGAATATTTGTTTTTGCTTTTCTTAGTCAATGTCAATATGTTTATGTTGAAATGTGAAAAACAGGTTCAATGTCATAATGATAAATGTTCCATTGAATTCTGAAATAACTTGTTTCCTGTTGTAGTTGATGTTATCAGCATTATCTCACCAAATTACATGCGGATCACGTTGTTGATAAAAGTTTACATTTTAAGTCTAAATTTAATTTGTAGATTTTTATTAAAATAATGCTGCCTGTGTACAGGAATATAACTACTATAATACTGCACCTATGTACAAGAATATAACTACTATAATGCCGCTCCTATGTACAAGAATATAACTACTATAATACTGGCCCTATATACAAGAATATAACTACTATAATACTGCACCTATGTACAAGAATATAACTACTATAATGCCGCTCTTATGTACAAGAATATAACTACTATAATACTGCCCCCTATGTACAAGAATATAACTACTATAATACTGCCCCTATTTACAAGAATATAACTACTATAATACTGCCCCCTATGTACAAGAATATAACTACTATAATACTGCCCCTATGTACAAGACTATAACTACTATAATACTGCCCCCTATGTACAAGAATATAGCTACTATAATACTGTCCCCTATATACAAGAATATAACTACTATAATACTGCCCCTATGTACAAGAATATAACTACTATAATACTGCCCCCTATGTACAAGAATATAACTACTAGAATATAACTACTATAATACTGCCCCTATGTACAAGAATATAACTACTATAATACTACCCCCTATGTACAAAAATATAACTACTATAATACTGCCCCATATGTACAAGAATATAACTACTATAATACTACCTCTATGTACAAGAATATATTTACTATAATACTGCCCCCTATGTACAAGAATATAACTACTATAATATTGCCCCCTATGTACAAGAATATAACTACTGTAATACTACCTCTATGTACAAGACTATAACTACTATAATACTGCCCCTATGTACAAGAATATAACTACTATAATACTGCCTCCTATGTACAAGAATATAACTACTATAATATTGCCCCTATGTACAAGAATATAACTACTATAATACTGCCCCTATGTACAAGAAGATAACTACTATAATACTGCTCCTATGTACAAGAAGATAACTACTATAATACTGCCCCCTATGTACAAGAAGATAACTATTATAATACTGCCCCTATATACAATAATATAAATAGAAAAATGAGTAATGGCATAGAAAAATTCTGCATATCGATAATATAAATAATAATATAACAATATAATATAGTACGCAGAATAAGGACTACAATATAAGGACCAAATCGCAAAAAGTACTACAGTAAACACACAAAGAGGCGATCAAATAGGTCCAAATGCATTTTTATTAATATTTAGTGCAGATAAGTGAAGAGGGTCAGAGAACGGTGTACATCACTGCAGTTAGCGATTGCAATTGATATGCTGAACAATACATAGACATAAGAATATATATAGACAGTCAAACATTGCAGAATGCGCCCACAAAGAATATAAATGGCATACTCACAGAGAAGAGATATACAACCCTTAATATAAGGTATATCTCATATCTATAATGTATAAATTGCTGCTAGTAGGTAAATAAACAAAGAGCAAATAAGAAGCATCTAATATAAGCAGCTTAATTATCTTCAGTGCAAGACTATAATATAGGGATTGGAGTAATGTTTATAATGCAACAAGATAAATGCCACATATGACGCGCTGACACTGGTCAGGAAACACACTGTAAATCATAGACCCAGTCAAAATACTATAATACTGCCATTATGTACAAGAATATAACTACTATAATACTGCACCTATGCACTAGAATATAACTACTATAATACTGCCCCTATGTACAAGAATATAACTACTATAATACTGTCCCTATGTACAAGAATATAACTACTATAATACTGCCCCTATGTACAAGAATATAACTACTATAATACTACCCCCTATGTACAAAAATATAACTACTATAATACTGCCCCATATGTACAAGAATATAACTACTATAATACTGCCCCCTATGTACAAGAATATAACTACTATAATACTGCCCCATATGTACAAGAATATAACTACTATAATACTGCCCCTATGTACAAGAATATAACTACTATAATACTACCCCCTATGTACAAGAATATAACTACTATAATACTGCACCTATGCACTAGAATATAACTACTATAATACTGCCCCCTATGTACAAAAATATAACTACTATAATACTGCCCCATATGTACAAGAATATAACTACTATAATACTGCCCCTATGTACAAGAATATAACTACTATAATACTACCCCCTATGTACAAGAATATAACTACTATAATACTGCACCTATGCACTAGAATATAACTACTATAATACTGCCCCTATGTACAAGAATATAACTACTATAATACTGTCCCTATGTACAAGAATATAACTACTATAATACTGCCCCTATGTACAAGAATATAACTACTATAATACTACCCCCTATGTACAAAAATATAACTACTATAATACTGCCCCATATGTACAAGAATATAACTACTATAATACTGCCCCCTATGTACAAGAATATAACTACTATAATACTACCTCTATGTACAAGACTATAACTACTATAATACTGCCCCTATGTACAAGAATATAACTACTATAATACTGCCCCTATGTACAAGAATATAACTACTATAATACTGCTCCTATGTACAATAATATAACTACTATAATACTGCCCCTATATACAAGAATATAACTACTATAATACTGCTCCTATGTACAAGAATATAACTACTATAATACTGCTCCTACGTACAAGAATATAACTACTATAATACTGCTCCTATGTACAAGAATATAACTACTATAATACTGCTCCTATGTACAAGAATATAACTACTATAATACTGCCCCTATGTACAAGAATATATCTGCTATAATACTGCTCCTATGTACAAGAATATAACTACTATAATACTGCCCCTATGTACAAGAATATAACTACTATAATACTGCTCCTATGTACAAGAATATAACTACTATAATACTGCCCCTATGTACAAGAATATAACTACTATAATACTGCTCCTATGTACAAGAATATAACTACTATAATACTGCTCCTATGTACAATAATATAACTACTATAATACTGCCTCCTATGTACAAGAATATAACTACTATAATACTGCCTCCTATGTACAAGAATATAACTACTATAATACTGCCCCTATGTACAAGAATATAACTACTATAATACTGCCCCTATGTACAAGAATATAACTACTATAATACTGCCCCTATGTACAAGAATATATCTGCTATAATACTGCTCCTATGTACAAGAATATAACTACTATAATACTGCCCCTATGTACAAGAATATAACTACTATAATACTGCTCCTATGTACAATAATATAACTACTATAATACTGCCTCCTATGTACAAGAATATAACTACTATAATACTGCCTCCTATGTACAAGAATATAACTACTATAATACTGCCCCTATGTACAAGAATATAGCTACTATAATACTGCTCCTATGTACAAGAATACATCTACTATAATACTGCTCCTATATACAAGAATATAACTACTATAATACTGCCCCCTATGTATAAGAATATAACTACTATAATACTGCTCCTATATACAAGAATATAACTACTATAATACTGCCCCTATGTACAAGAATATAACTACTATAATACTGCCCCTATGTACAAGAATATATCTGCTATAATACTGCCCCTATATACAGGCCACATTCATATCATGTTTGGGGCAGACATTTGTGGCTTCCTTGAGGTGTTGGTCTGAAGTACAGTAAAATGGAAATTAGATTGTGCCATTCACTATAATGGGGCACACACAGTGACCTTTGTGTCCCCTGTGGTCTCCAGTCCAGCAGTGTCCATCTTTTTAGGCAGAAGACAACTTTAGACTCAGCTTTTGTGACACTAAAATCACAGACAATGTTGGACTGGGGATCGGACAGGGCGACTCTCGTCCTCTTTTATTGCCCCTGTTTGGGCTTCATTACAGTTTTGGGGTTTAGATGTTTAGCTCCAGATTTTTGTTGTCTGAATGTGATAGCCTAAAGCCCGCTACACACGCTTCAATATATCTCACAATCCGTCGTTGGGGTCAAGTTGTAAGTGACGTACATCCGGCATCGTTCGTGACGTATTTGCGTGTGACATCTACTTGCGATCAGGATTGAACGCAAAACCGTTGATCGCAAACACATCGTATCTTTCTCTAGAATTGAGCATTTTGTTGTATGAACCTAGTCAATTGTAACGTGTGACATCCCTCATACGATTTCGGTGTCTGATGCTATGTGCGCAGTGTGCGCTCTGCACCGCAGCTTATAAAAGGTCTGCTTCAGAGCGCAGCTGAAAAGCTGCGTTCTGAAGCGCCTCACAATGTCTGTCATTCACTAATCTCTGTCAGTCGGTCACTATCTCTGTCCCTCACTCTCTGTCCATGTCAGTCTATCCCCCTCTCTCATACTCACCGATCCCCGATCCCCGGCGCTGCACGGCGTTCACACTGCTCCGGCGGCTTTTACTGTTTTGAAAAAGCCGGCCGCCCATTAAACAATCTCGTATTCCCTGCTTTCCCCGCCCACCGGCACCTATGATTGGTTACAGTGAGACACGCCCCCACGCTGAGTGACAGGTGTCACACTGCACCCAATCACAGCAGCCGGTGGGCGTGTCTATACTGTGTAGTGAAATAAATAATTAAATAATTAAAAAAAACGGCGTGCGGTTCCCCCCAATTTTAATACCAGCCAGATAAAGCCATACGGCTGAAGGCTGGTATTCTCAGGATGGGGAGCTCCACGTTATGGGGAGCCCCCCAGCCTAACAATATCAGCCAACAGCCGCCCAGAATTGCCGCATACATTATATGCGACAGTTCTGGGGCTGTACCCGGCTCTTCCCGATTTACCCTGGTGCGTTGGCAAATCGGGGTAATAAGGAGTTATTGGCAGCCCATAGCTGCCACTAAATCCTAGATTAATCATGTCAGGCGTCTATGAGACACCTTCCATGATTAATCTGTAAATTACAGTAATAAACACACACACCCAAAAAAATCCTTTATTAGAAATAAAAAACACAAACATATACCCTGGTTCACCACTTTAATCAGCCCCAAAAAGCCCTCCATGTCCGGCGTAATCCAGGATGCTCCAGCGTCGCTTCCAGCGCTGCTGCATGGAGGTGACCGGAGCCGCAGCAGACACCGCCGCTCCGGTCACCTCCACGCAGCTAATGAAGAGAGCCGCGCGATCAGCTGCTGTCACTGAGGTTACCCGCGGCCACCGCTGTATCCAGTGACAGTGGGTAACCTCAGTGACAGCAGCTGATCGCGCGGCTGTCTTCATTACCTGCGTGGAGGTGACCGGAGCGGCTGTGTCTGCTGCAGCTCCGGTCACCTCCATGCAGCAGCGCTGGAAGCGACGCTGGAGCATCCTGGATTACGCCGGACATGGAGGGCTTTTTGGGGCTGATTAAAGTGGTGAACCAGGGTATATGTTTGTGTTTTTTATTTCTAATAAAGGACTTTTTCGGGCGTGTGTGTTTATTTACTGTAATTTACAGATTAATCATGGAGGGTGTCTCATAGACGCCTGACATGATTAATCTAGGACTTATTGGCAGCTATGGGCTGCCAATAACTCCTTATTACCCCGATTTGCCAACGCACCAGGGCAAATCGGGAAGAGTCGGGTACAGTCCCAGAACTGTCGCATATAATGTATGCGGCAATTCTGGGCGGCTGTTGGCTGATATTGTTAGGCTGGGGGGCTCCCCATAACGTGGAGCTCCCCATCCTGAGAATACCAGCCTTCAGCCGTATGGCTTTATCTGGCTGGTTTTAAAATTGGGGGGGACCGCACGCCGTTTTTTTAAATTATTTAATTATTTATTTCACTACACAGTATAGACACGCCCACCGGCTGCTGTGATTGGGTGCAGTGTGACACCTGTCACTCAGCTTGGGGGCGTGTCTCACTGTAACCAATCACAGGCGCCGGTGGGCGGGGAAAGCAGGGAATACGAGATTGTTTAATGGGCGGCCGGCTTTTTCAAAACAGTAAAAGCCGCCGGAGCAGTGTGAACGCCGTGCAGCGCCGGAGATCGGGGATTGGTGAGTATGAGAGAGGGCTGCTAACTTCAGTAACTTAGGAGATTTGCGGTCACCGGTGAATCCTTCACAGGTGACCGCTAATCAGGGCGCGACACAGACAGAGCTGCAGCATGACCGTGAAGTCGGGTGAGGTTCACCCGAGTTCATGCTGACAGTGCGGCTCTGTCTGTGTCTGCTGTCATCTGCCATTCAGCTCTGCTACATGGCTGTCTGTGTCTGCTGTTAGTGGCCATGTAGCAGAGCTGAATGGCAGATGACATAGTAAAAACGCATTCCTACACAGTACACACGCTTGGCAAGTCAATAAATAAAAAAAAAAAAAAGGTGCCCAATGCATACGTCACAGAACACATGATCTAAAGGATCGCACACAAAATTGATCAATTTAACATAGACTACTAACGCACGTGTGACAGCAAATGAACGACCAACGTGCAATCTCATAAGATCCCGTATGCAACCTGGGCGTGTCACATCGCAAATGCGATTGTACAACTAATTGCAACGTGTAAAGTGGGCTTAAAACTTCCATCGTCCACGTCCCACAGATGTCGGGATGACGTTCGTTGCCCTACATTAGATGTTTATATTTGATTTTTTTTTCTGTTTTTATATATAACCTAGTACTTTAGGATTTTACTTTTTGTGTGTGTTTTTTTGGATTTCGGACCGGTGAGATGAGTTTATTTGTGTTTTTCCGACATTAAGGTCTGGTAACAGTCGGACTGTTTTCCGCACATGGCTTTGCTGCGGGCTGTTGTGCTTGGGCCGGGCCATAGGAGCCTCCGCTGTGCGGGGCCCGGTCATGTCTAAATATTTGCTCTTTAGATTTACTTCAAACGAGCCCGAGATTCCCGTCCTGACTGATCCGTCCGTCATCGCCTGGGATTCTTCATACAGATAAAATCTCTTTTGCAGATCTCCTAATTTGGCCCCCGTTGTGACTTGTTGTATTTAAAATATTTTTGAAACGTTGAGTCTATTACCCTAAGTGTGGAGCGGTCACGTCCAGCAGAGGGAGCCACAAAGTGTCACTTGTCTTATTCCCACAAGAGCTTTTTATACATTTCCTTGGGTCAACAAAGAAATTGGGACTCAAACTTGCCATTTACAAGCATAATACCGCCATATTGTCATGTAAGGTCAAGATGCTGTATTAATTATATCATGGCTGTATACCTCCTGCATGAGCTGTGATGATAACCAGTGCAACAGCTGTAACATAACCAGTGCATAAGCTGGTATGATAACCAGTGCAACAGCTGTGATGTGACCAGCGCAACAGTTATGATGTGACCAGTGCATGAGCTGGGATGATAACCAGTGCAACTGCTGTGATGTGACCAGTGCATGAGCTGGGATGATAACCAGTGCAACAGCTGTGACATGATCAGTGCATGAGTTGGGATGATAACCAGTGCAACAGCTGTGATGTGACCAGTGCATGAGCTGGGATGATAACCAGTACAACAGCTGTGACATGATCAGTGCATGAGCTGGGATGATAACCAGTGCAACAGCTGTGATGTGACCAGTGCAATAGCTGTGATGTGACCAGTGCAACAGCTGTGACGTGACCAGTGCATGAGCTGGGATGATAACCAGTGCAACAGCTGTGATGTGACCAGTACATGAGCTGTGATGTGACCAGTGCATGAGCTGGGATGATAACCAGTGCAACAGCTGTGATGATAACCAGTGCATGAGCTGGGATGATAACCAGTGCAACAATTGTGATGTGACCAGTGCATGAGCTGGGATAATAACCAGAGCACACGTGCTCTTCAAATCGCTGCAGAAACAGTCCGTAATGAAAAAGAAAAGCCGATTTCATGCGCTCTGACTGCAGCCCCTCCCATAGACAGAGCGGGGACTGCATGCAAAGCGCAGGAAAGAAGTGACATGTCACGTCTTAGAATGCAGCGCTTCGGGCAGCAGCCGAAGCGCTGCGTTCTAATACGCCACGTGTTCACAGCTCCTGCATAATCTTCATAGATTATGTTGGGGACGCAGGGCGCATGCAGTTACGCTGCGGTGCAGATCGCAGAGTAACTGCATGCAAATACACAACGTGCGCACATAGCCTAAATGTATCATGTGGGTTCCATGTCCCTACGCACCTCCCTGTACTGTTTCGATGTGTGTGAAAAGATAAATTGATACTTTTGTACATGTCTGAAGGTTGAAATGTAATGATGATATCTGATCCATGGTATACACGAGTTCAGACGCAAGCCTGGGCTCAATCAGAGAACATGTGCTGTGTCCATTGAGTCTCATTATATCTGTACAGATAGCTAATTTGAACCCGTCCTTTGGATTTCCCCGAACAAAGACTCCATTAGCTGTCTTACCCAAATTTCTCCCTTGACAACGTGACCAATGCATGAGCTGGGATGATAACCAGTGCAACAGCTGTGACGTGACCAGTACATGAGCTGAGATAACCAGTGCAACAGCTGTGACGTGACCAGTACATGAGCTGAGATAACCAGTGCAACAGCTGTGACGTGACCAGTGCATGAGCTAAGATAACCAGTGCAACAGCTGTGACGTGACCAGTGCATGAGCTGAGATAACCAGTGCAACAGCTGTGACGTGACCAGTGCATGAGCTGGGATAACCAGTGCAACAGCTGTGACGTGACCAGTGCATGAGCTGGGATGATAACCAATGCAACAGTTGTGATGTGGCCAGTGCATGAGCTGGGATGATAACCAGTGCAACAGCTGTGACGTGACCAGTGCATGATCTGGGATGATAACAAGTGCAACAGCTGTGACGTGACCAGTGCATGAGCTGAGATGATAACCAGTGCAACAGCTGTGACGTGACCAGTGCATGAGCTGAGATGATAACCAGTGCAACAGCTGTGACGTGACCAGTGCATGAGCTGGGATGATAACCAGTGCAACAGCTGTGACATGATCAGTGCATGAGCTGGGATGATAACCAGTGCAACAGCTGTGACGTGACCAGTGCATGAGCTGAGATGATAACCAGTGCAACAGCTGTGACGTGACCAGTGCATGAGCTGGGATGATAACCAGTGCAACAGCTGTGACATGATCAGTGCATGAGCTGGGATGATAACCAGTGCAACAGCTGTGACGTGACCAGTGCATGAGCTGAGATGATAACCAGTGCAACAGCTGTGACGTGACCATGGCATCAGCAGTCTGTACAATCATAACAGGATGGAGTTCTGCAGGCAGATTATTAGACTATGATGTTCTATGCCATAAACAAATGGGGTGCACGACCCTTTTAAATTACAGGGCTGATACTGAAATAACTTTATTTTCCATTCTAGATTTAAAAATCATCAATCTGTTGCTCTAATCATCATCATTCCCCCCTGTATTAATGACTGATTATTGATACAATGACTCCGCTGTGGTTTCCACAAGGGGACACTTTATCCATAGGGAAATGTCCCCTGCGCCTTTAATCATCATTATGGCGGAGGATAACGAACTCCTTATGTTACAAGTCACTATTACATTGATTAAAATGATCTTCGCCTCCGAGGTCAGAAGACATAAAGCAGACCCCGTGGAGGGGGGGGAATCCGGTGGTTTAGGTGGTCGCACGTCTCGCTGAATATTATTGGAACGGATCCGATTTCTCGGTGAAATGCTGGGATAGGAGCAGAGGCCGCCGCTGGGGGGGGGGCTGATCAATACCTCCAAGGTTCTTTAAGACGATGTCTAATTCCTCAGTGACCTTCATTATCTACATTGACTCTTTACTCTTTATTATGCTTTTGTTGCTGTTTATGTGGAATTATGTAGATAATGTAGATAGATATTCTATTCTTCCCTCTATTATTCTCATTTCTGCTCTCGTTAGTCTTCATGGACCTGGCCGTACACATATATACATCACAGCGTCAGTAGGTTGCTTCATAGCCAGAAGGACACCTCTACAGAAAATGGATACTTTGGTACTTTTTTAGAGGTTTTTAGCTGAAATGTTGCATTTTCTGTTGCCTTTTATGTGTCAGCTGTTTTTACCTGTTTTATGCTGGAGTCATGGTAGTGCCCACAGTGCGATCCTCATGGTCATCCCCATACACGGGTGCAGGGTGGGCAGTGATATATGGGGTATTGGGGCACAGTGTAACAGGGAAAGCCGGAATTCACACTTCCCTCTGTTACCACCCAAGAGAGACAGTTCGAAGTTGAGAATAGGGCGAGCTCTGCGTCTCACTGACCTGTTTTTTTTTTAAATTAGGTGCATGGATCAATGAAAATGTATCAGTCTGTGGACATCACTAGGACGTGTCACACGGATGATTGAAGATGGCCAAAGAGAGAGACCAACCCTCTCGTGCCTGTGCTGGACGCGGTCAGATCTCATAGGAATGACGACGTGTAATGCTGCATTTCCACTCTAGTGGGCGCTGCAGGGAAATGTGTGAAACTGACGATTTCCCACTTGATCATCAGGGATTTTTTAGAGCATCAGTCCGGTGTATTTTTTATTTCTCTGCTGGAGTGATGCTATAAATCTGAGTGCCCCGTTCCTCGTCTTATACTCACATGATGCTGTCTTCATCTTTTTCCAGTGGATTTGTGGCCTGCCGACAGCTCCAGTGTTTTATGGAGCCAGAGGTGACAACTCCATACAAGTCTATGGGAGCCTTGTTCTGGCCTTGTTTTAGCCTCATTCTGGACTTGTTCTGGCCTCGTTCTGGCCTCGTTCTGGCCTGGCTCTAGCCTCGTTCTGATCTTGTTCTGGCCTCATTCTGGACTTGTTCTGGCCTCGTTCTGGCCTGGCTCTAGCCTCGTTCTGATCTTGTTCTGGCCTCATTTTGACCTTGTTCTGGCATCACTCTGGCTTCATTTTGGCCTTTTTCTGGCCTCATTCTGTCCTCATTATGGCCTCGTTCTGGCCTCACTCTATTTTTGCTCTTGTTCTTACCTTGTTCTGGCCTCGTTCTGGCCTTGTTCTGGCCTCGTTCTGGCCTCATTCTGGCCTCCAACTAGCCTCGTTCTGGCCTGGCTCTAGCCTCGTTCTGACCTTGTTCTGGCCTCATTTTGACCTTGTTCTGACCTTGTTCTGGCATCACTCTGGCTTCATTTTGGCCTTTTTCTGGCCTCATTCTGTCCTCATTATGGCCTCGTTCTGGCCTCACTCTATTTTTACTCTTGTTCTGACCTTGTTCTGGCCTCGTTCTGGCCTTGTTGTGGCCTCGTTCTGGCCTCATTCTGGCCTCCAACTAGCCTCGTTCTGGCCTGGGTCTAGCCTCGTTCTGACCTTGTTCTGGCCTCATTTTGACCTTGTTCTGACCTTGTTCTGGCATCACTCTGGCTTCATTTTGGCCTTTTTCTGTCCTCATTCTGTCCTCATTATGGCCTCGTTCTGGCCTCACTCTATTTTTGCTCTTGTTCTTACCTTGTTCTGGCCTCGTTCTGGCCTTGTTCTGGCCTCGTTCTGGCCTCATTCTGGCCTCGTACTAGCCTTGTTCTGACCTGGCACTAGCCTTGTTGTGACCATGTTCTGGCTTTGTACTGGCTTCACTCTGGCCTCATTCTGGCCTCATTTTGTCATCATTATGGCCTCATTCTGTCCTCACTCTGTCTTTGCTCTAGCCTCCTTCTAGCCTCATTCTAACCTTGTTCTGGACTGGCTCTAGCCTTATTCTAACCTTGTTCTGGCCTTGTTCTGGCCTTGTTCTGGCCTCGTTCTGTCCTCATACTAGCCTCATTCTGGCCTTGCTTTAGCCTTGTTCTGACCTTGTTCTGGCCTTATTCTGGCCTCATACTTGCCTCATTCTGGCCTGGCTCTAGCCTTGTTGTGGCCTTGTACTGGCTTCACTCTGGCCTCATTATGGCCTCATTATGGCCTTGATCTGACCTCACTCTGTCTTTGCTCTAGCCTCGTTCTGGACGTGTTCGAGCCTCATTCTGGCCTTGTTTTGGCCTTGTTCTGGCCTCGTTCTGTCCTCATACTAGCCTCATTCTGGCCTGGCTTTAGCCTTGTTCTGACCTTGTTCTGGCCTTATTCTGGCCTCATACTAGCCTCATTCTGGCCTGGCTCTAGCCTTGTTGTGGCCTTGTACTGGCTTCACTCTGGCCTCATTATAGCCTCGTTCTGGCCTCATTATGGCCTTGATCTGACCTCACTCTGTCTTTGCTCTAGCCTCGTTCTGGCCTTGTTCGAGCCTCATTCTGGCCTTGTTCTGGCCTTGTTCTGGCCTCGTTCTGGCCTCATACTAGCCTTGTTCTGGCCTTGTTCTATTGTAACGGGGTGCCAGGGGTGCCTCGGGGATTGTAGTCGTGGCCCCTTCTATCAGGCTCACCCCTGGTTCCGCCGTCACTATCGGGACAGGAGATGTCTTGGTGGGGCAGAGTGTGGTGGTGCACATGTTGTCCGACGTACAAACACTCTTCAGGCATGATTCCGTGAAACCAGAAGGCATTTTATTGTTCACAACTTCTTCACACACACGGCAGTAAAAGATGATGTTACACTTCTTTAGCTGGGGAAAGCCTGCCCTGACGTCTCCTCCAGTGGGGATGTGCCCGGCTACTCTGCTTCACCTGGCTCCCACTTATGGCTACCCACAGCCCGGACCCACACCGGGACTGCTTCGCACTATGAGGTTCCGCCCGCTCCTTTTCTCTCCGGCTTCCCTGTTCTTTCAGCTCCCACACTCTGCCCCTGCTCTGCTTCTTCTCTCCCGTCCTGGACACAACTGCCTTCTAATCTCACACTTTCCTCAACAACACTTCTCCTCCCTCCCCTTGCTTCTGCCGGCTCCTCCTCTCCACTGTGGTGACAGCCGTCCCACCCGGCCACTAGGGGAACCCACTAAAACAATATAATAATAATAAAAACATTTTTATTAATAACAACATTCCGGGTAGACTATGCTCCTTTGTAAGGGGTCTGCCCACCCCTTACATACCTCCCCTCTTTAAGCCTGAGCCTCCCGGCAAGGCATGAATCTAAAACTACACATAAAAAGGAAACAACATCATTTCAATGAAACTACAAGCAAGTTCACCTTTGGGCAACCGCAAGGGGCGCACCAGTCCGGCGCCCGGAGTTCCTCCTGGAAGCTCCCGGTCTTAGTCGTGCCCGGAGGCCGTTGGCAGGCACTCCCGGTCTTAGTGGAGTTTCTGCCCGGAGGCTTTTGCAACACTCCCGGTCTTAGATGTTAAACGGCAGGAACACAACTCGGGAAAAACTTCTTCTTCTTAACGACGCGGAGGGAGCCCCTGGCTCAGTCCAGCAGCGGGTTCTCTCCGGGCTTAACAACTTGAACGGTTCCAAACTTCTTCCGGTTCAAAACAACGCCAGAATTTAGCAACAACAGGCCCGCCATCTTCCGGTCTTAAAAAGTCACTCCGGATGATAGGCACGTTGCCATTCGGCTCGTTGGGCCTTCACGTACTCCGACAGGGACTGCCCGGGCAACCGGCGCAGCCTCCGGAAGGGCTCGTAATTGGCGGGTTGCTCCGCTGTCTCCGTCTCCGGCTTTGTTTCTTCTACCCCCGACGGGGGTGAGGGGGTCGCGGCACGGGACGGCTGGGGGCTGCCCATGACAATTACCGGATGCGTGGTTATGTTTTGGTTGATAGCCAGCACCGCCGGGATTCCCTTCTCCATTTTGCCTGCAGTACGAGTCACTAGTAAGGGCGTCAGGGTCGGTGGAGATGCTGGAGGAAGTAGAGGCGGGCTTACTTTTCCCGCTCTTGGGTATACTCCACCCCCAGTCTCACACATCAGGTCGACCCCTCCGCGGCGGTACTTCTTTTTCCTTGGAACACCGCCCATGTTGCATATCTTCATCTGTGCCCTGGGACCAGCACCTCCCCTCTTTGGGCGGAGTACTCCGAACTTCTTTTTCGGCACCGGCCAGCCCCAGGCTCTTCTTTTGGCGCCAATTTTTCGCGCGCTTTCCATGTCCTTGAAGACGACGGCCATCTTGCCGCCATCTTGTGCCCGGTCCAACGCCTTAGGCACTGCTTCTTCTTCCCACCAAGGGATCGGGACTCTTCTCCAATAATCCGGATCCTGTTCCCTAGGCACCACTTGGTCTCCGTCTTCTTGGGTCGGGGCCCCTTGCATGTAATTCGCATCCTGCCAACTACGCCACATGTAACGGGGTGCCAGGGGTGCCTCGGGGATTGTAGTCGTGGCCCCTTCTATCAGGCTCACCCCTGGTTCCGCCGTCACTATCGGGACAGGAGATGTCTTGGTGGGGCAGAGTGTGGTGGTGCACATGTTGTCCGACGTACAAACACTCTTCAGGCATGATTCTGTGAAACCAGAAGGCATTTTATTGTTCACAACTTCTTCACACACACGGCAGTAAAAGATGATGTTACACTTCTTTAGCTGGGGAAAGCCTGCCCTGACGTCTCCTCCAGTGGGGATGTGCCCGGCTACTCTGCTTCACCTGGCTCCCACTTATGGCTACCCACAGCCCGGGCCCACACCGGGACTGCTTCGCACTATGAGGTTCCGCCCGCTCCTTTTCTCTCCGGCTTCCCTGTTCTTCAGCTCCCACACTCTGCCCCTGCTCTGCTTCTTCTCTCCCGTCCCGGACACAACTGCCTTCTAATCTCACACTTTCCTCAACAACACTTCTCCTCCCTCCCCTTGCTTCTGCCGGCTCCTCCTCTCCACTGTGGTGACAGCCGTCCCACCCGGCCACTAGGGGAACCCACTAAAACAATATAATAATAATAAAAACATTTTTATTAATAACAACATTCCGGGTAGACTATGCTCCTTTGTAAGGGGTCTGCCCACCCCTTACACTATCCTCATTCTTGCCTCGTTCTGGCCTGGCTTCTGCCTCGTTCTGGCCTGGCTTCTGCCTCGTTCTGGGCTGGCTTCTGCCTCGTTCTGACCTTGTTCTGGCCTTGTACTGGCCTCACGCTGGCCTCATTGTGGCCTTTTTCTGGCCTCACGCTGGCCTCATTGTGGCCTTTTTCTGGCCTCACGCTGGCCTCATTGTGGCCTTTTTCTGGCCTCACTCTGTCTTTGCTTTAGCCTCGTGACATAATTTCTGACTTCTGGTCAGTCAGAAGTTACGGTCACAAGATGGCACCACCGACTGGAGCAGCACTGATAGACGATAGAAATGGCAAACGGTGAGTACAAGACAGACTGCAGGGGGCAGAGGTTTAAAGCACCACTACAGGGCTGATAGCCCCCCCCCAAAAAAAATGCTGAAGTGGTGAGGTGCTTTAAGCTACACCTGCAGTAATCAGTGAGGGTGTATTAGTGAGACTAAATATTTAATAGAATATTAATACAAGCAAAATCTACCTACTGTATCTCTATATACCTCTACTTATCTACTGTATCTTTTTATCCATCTTTATATCTATCTATCTTTTTAACTCTTTTTTTTCCACCCATCTTATCTAGAATGTGCTCTATACAAATAGATCCTTTCCCCTGACAACTGTCACGGCTGCGCTGTCATCGCCTCCGCTGTATGTGCGTGCTCTGACAACTCCGGCTATTGTCTGCTGCGGAGGGGAACAACAGCCGAGTAATAAGCCCATATCCACATGTCAGCGCGGACGCTCACTGCTGTCAATATTAGTACAAGATTGTTTTCAGCTTTTACACAAATTCTAATCTATTTATCATTGATACAAAGAAGGTTAATGTACCGGAGACAACCACAAGACAAGAAGACAAAGGCGGATTGTGCCTCTGCGCAGCGGGAACCAAAACCTTCATCTGTACAATTAGTGGATATGATTGGCTGAAATCATAGATGTTCAAGAGCATAACCTCAGTTACTGAAAGCATAGATATATGTATTATCTATCTATCTATCATCTATCTATCTATCCATCTATCTATCCCTCTATCTATCTATCTATCTATCTATCTATCTATCTATCCCTCTATCTATCCCTCTATCTATCCCTCTATCTATCCCTCTATCTATCTATCTATCTATCTATCTATCTATCTATCCCTCTATCTATCCCTCTATCTATCCCTCTATCTATCCCTCTATCCATCTATCTATCTATCCCTCTATCTATCTATCTATCTATCTATCTATCTATCTATCTATCTATCTATCTATCTATCTCTCTATCTATCTCTCTATCTATCTCTCTATCTATCTCTCTATCCCTCTATCTATCCCTCTATCTATCCCTCTATCTATCCCTCTATCTATCTATCTATCTATCTATCCCTCTATCTATGTATCCATCTATCTATCCCTCTATCTATGTATCCATCTATCTATCCATCTATCTATCCCTCTATCTATCCCTCTATCTATCCATCTATCTATCTATCCATCTATCCATCTATCTATCTATCTATCCATCTATCCCTCTATCTATCCCTCTATCTATCCCTCTATCTATCTATCTATCTATCTATCTATCTATCTATCTATCTATCTATCTATGTATCTATCTATCTATCCCTCTATCTATCTATCTATCTATCTATCTATCTATCTATCTATGTATCTATCTATCTATCTATCCCTTTATCTATCTATCTATCTATCTATCTATCTATCTATCCCTCTATCCCTCTATCCATCTATCTATCTATCTATCTATCTATCTATCTATCTATCCCTCTATCTATCTATCTATCTGTCCCTCTATCTGTCCCTCTATCTATCCCTCTATCTATCTATCTATCTATCTATCTATCTATCTATCTATCTATCTATCTATCTATCTATCTATCTATCCCTCTATCTATCTATCTATCTATCTATCTATCTATCTATCTATCTATCTATTTATCCCTCTATCTATCTATCTATCTATCTATCTATCTATCTATCTATCTATCTATCTATCCCTCTATCTATCTATCCCTCTATCTATCTATCTATCCCTCTATCTATCTATCTATCTATCTATCTATCTATCTATCCCTCTATCTATCTATCTATCTATCTATCTATCTATCCCTCTATCTATCTATCCCTCTATCTATCTATCTATCTATTTATCCCTCTATCTATCTATCTATCTATCTATCTATCTATCCCTCTATCTATCCCTCTATCTATCCCTCCATCTATCTATCCCTCTATCTATCTATCTATCCCTCTATCTATCTATCCCTCTATCTATCTATCTATCTATCTATCTATCTATCTATTTATCCCTCTATCTATCTATCTATCTATCTATCTATCCCTCTATCTATCTATCCCTCTATCTATCTATCTATCTATCTATCTATCTATCTATCTATCTATCTATCTATCCCTCTATCTATCTATCTATCCCTCTATCTATCTATCCCTCTATCTATCTATCTATCTATCCCTCTATCTATCTATCTATCTATCTATCTATTTATCCCTCTATCTATCTATCTATCTATCTATCTATCTATCTATCTATCTATCTATCTATCTATCTATCTATCCCTCTATCTATCCCTCTATCTATCTATCTATCTATCTATCTATCCCTCTATCTATCTATCTATCTATCTATCTATCCCTCTATCTATCTATCTATCCCTCTATCTTTCTATTCCTCTATCTATTTATCTATTTATCCATCCATTTATCTGCAGAATTTTTTATGCTGTTCTAAAAATAAACAAATATAAAACTCAGACTGACCCTACAGTGCTGGCCAAAAGTATTGGCACCCCTGCAATTCTGTCAGAGAATACTCAGTTTCTTCCTGGAAATGATTGCAATCACAAATTCTTTGGTATTATTATCTTCATTTATTTTGCTTGCAATGAAAAAACACAAAAGAGAATGAAACAAAAATCAAATCATTGATCATTTCACACAAAACTCCAAAAATGGGCCAGACAAAAGTATTGGCACCCTTAGGCGGGCTTTGCACACTACGACATCGCAGGCCGATGCTGCGATGCCGAGTGCGATAGTGCCCGCCCCCGTCGCAGCAGCGATATGTGGTGATAGCTGGCGTAGCGAAAGTTATCGCTACGCCAGCTTCACACACACACTCACCTGCCGTGCGACGTCCCTGTGGCCGGCGACCCGCCTCCTTGTTAAGGGGGCGGGTCGTGCGGCGTCACTGCGACGTCACACGGCAGGCGGCCAATCAGAGCGGAGGGGCGGAGATGAGCGGGATGTAAACATCCTGCCCACCTCCTTCCTTCCGCATATCCTACGGAAGCCGCAGTGAGGCCGGTAGGAGACGTTCCTCGCTCCTGCGACTTCACACACAGCGATGTGTGCTGCCGCAGGAGCGAGGAACAACATCGGACCATTGCGTCAGCGTAATTATGGATTACGCCGACGCTGTACCGATGATACGATTACGACGCTTTTGCGCTCGTTAATCGTATCATCCAGCCTTTACACACTGCGATGTCGCATGCGATGCCGGAAGTGCGTCATTTTCAATTTGACCCCACCGACATCGCACCTGCGATGTCGCAGTGTGCAAAGTGCCCCTTAGCCTAATACTTGGTTGCACAACCTTTAGTCAAAATAACTGCGCACAACCGCTTCCGGTTCCATCAATGAGTTTCTTCCAATGCTCTGCTGGAATTTTAGACCATTCTTCTTTGGCAATCGGCTCCAGGTCCCTGAGATTTGAAGGGGTCTTCTCCAAACTGCCATTGTGAGATCTCTCCACAGGTGTTCTATGGGGTTCAGGTCTGGACTCATTGCTGGCCACTTTAGTAGTCTCCAGTGCTTTCTCTCAAACCATTTTCTAGTGCTTTTTGAAGTGTGTTTTGGCTCATTGTCCTGCTGGAAGACCCATGACTTCTGAGGGAGACTCAGCTTTCTCACACTGGGCCCTACATTATGCTGCAAAATTTGTTGGTAGTCTTCAGATTTCATAATGCCATGCACACGGTCAAGCAGTCCAGTGCCAGAGGCAGCAAAGCAACCCCAAAACATCAGGGAACCTCCGCCATGTTTGACTGTAGGGACCGTGTTCTTTTCCTTGAATGCCTCTTTTTTTCCTGTAAACTCTATGTTGATGGCTTTTCCCAAAAAGCTCTACTTTTGTCTCATCTGACCAGAGAACATTCTTCCAAAACGTTATAGGCTTTCTCAGTTAAGTTTTGGCAAACTCCAGCCTGGCTTTTTTATGTCTCGGGGTAAGAAGTGGGGTCTTCCTGGGTATCCTACCATACAGTCCCTTTTCATTCAGACGCTGACGGATAGTACGGGTTGACACTGTTGTCCCCTCGGACTGCAGGGCAGCCTGAACTTGTTTGGATGTTAGTCGAGGTTCTTTATCCACCATCCGCACAATCTTGCGTTGAAATCTCTCGTCCATTTTTCTTTTCCTTCCACATCTAGGGAGGTTAGCCACAGTGCCATGGGCTTTACACTTCCTGATGACACTGCGCACAGTAGACACAGGAACTTTCAGGTCTTTGGAGATGGACTTGTAGCCTTGAGATTGCTCATGCTTCCTCACAATTTGGATTCTCAAGTCCTCAGACAGTTCTTTGGTCTTCTTTCTTTTCTCCATGCTCAATGTGGTGCACACAAGGACACAGGACAGAGGTTGTCAACTTTAATCCATGTCACCTGCTGCAAGTGTGATTTATTATTGCCAGCACCTGTTAGGTGCCACAGGTAAGTTACAGGGGCTGTTATTACACAAATTACAGAAGCAGCACAGGATTTTTCACACAGTGCCAATACTTTTGTCCACCCCCTTTTTATGTTTGGTGTGGAATTATATCCAATTTGGCTTTTTGACAATTTTTTTTTTTTTCATTCAAGACAAATTAAATGAAGATAATAATACCAAAGAAGTTGTGACTGCAATCATTTTCAGGAAGAAACTGAGTATTATCTGATAGGATTGCAGGGGTGCCAATACTTTTGGCCAGCACTGTATATAGCTTAATGGGGCCCCCATACTTATATTTGCATTTCGTCATGCACAGAATGTTAATTTCATTTATCTGACATGTTTGTTCTAAATGGAACAGAAAAATTGAAAAGATAAATGGGCGTGAGAGCAAAGCCTTTTTGTAGGAGGGGTGGGGTTTTTTTGCCCGATCAGGCTGTGGAGAGGGGGGAAAGCATCTTAGTTGTCAAAGAGGGCAGCTGACTCTGAAGGCTACAGATAGGATCAAAATCAAATAAATAGGAATATACTCCAGGAATTAAGCTGTATATGTGTAGGGAGCTCCTCTAGTGGTGACTGTATAAATCTGTATGTAGTGAGCTCCCTCTAGTGGTGGCTGTATAAATCTGTATGTAGTGAGCTCCTCTAGTGGTGGCTGTATAAATCTGTATGTAGTGAGCTCCCCCTAGTGGTGACTGTATAAATCTGTATGTAGTGAGCTCCCTCTAGTGGTGGCTGTATAAATCTGTATGTAGTGCGCTCCTTCTAGTGGTGGCTGTATAAATCTGTATGTAGTGAGCTCCCTCTAGTGGTGACTGTATAAATCTGTATGTAGTGAGCTCCCTCTAGTGGTGGCTGTATAAATCTGTATGCAGTGAGCTCCCTCTAGAGGTGACTGTATAAATCTGTATATTGTGAGCTCCCTCTAGTGGTGACTGTATAAATCTGTATGTAGTGAGCTCCCTCTAGAGGTGACTGTATAAATCTGTATGTAGTGAGCTCCCTCTAGAGGTGACTGTATAAATCTGTATGCAGTGAGCTCCCTCTAGAGGTGACTGTATAAATCTGTATATTGTGAGCTCCCTCTAGTGGTGGCTGTATAAATCTGTATGCAGTGAGCTCCTCCTAGTGGTGGCTATATAAATCTGTATGTAGTGAGCTCCCTCTAGTGGTGGCTGTATAAATCTGTATGTAGTGATCTCCCTCTAGTGGTGACTGTATAAATCTGTATGTAGTGGGCTCCTCTAGTGGTGGCTGTATAAATCTGTATGTAGTGAGCTCCCTCTAGTGGTGGCTGTATAAATCTGTATGTAGTGAGCTCCCTCTAGTGGTGGCTGTATAAATCTGTATGTAGTGAGCTCCCTCTAGTGGTGGCTGTATAAATCTGTATGTAGTGAGCTCCCTCTAGTGGTGACTGTATAAATCTGTATGTAGTGAGCTCCCTCTAGTGGTGACTGTATAAATCTGTATGTAGTGGGCTCCTCTAGTGGTGGCTGTATAAAGCTGTATGTAGTGAGCTCCTCTAGTGGTGGCTGTATAAATCTGTATGTAGTGAGCTCCCTCTAGTGGTGGCTGTATAAATCTGTATGTAGTGAGCTCCCTCTAGTGGTGACTGTATAAATCTGTATGTAGTGAGCTCCCTCTAGTGGTGACTGTATAAATCTGTATGTAGTGGGCTCCTCTAGTGGTGGCTGTATAAAGCTGTATGTAGTGAGCTCCTCTAGTGGTGGCTGTATAAATCTGTATGTAGTGAGCTCCCTCTAGTGGTGGCTGTATAAATCTGTATGTAGTGAGCTCCCTCTAGTGGTGGCTGTATAAATCTGTATGTAGTGAGCTCCCTCTAGTGGTGGCTGTATACATCTGTATGTAGTGAGCTCCTTCTAGTGGTGTCTGTATAAATCTGTATATAGTGAGCTCCCTCTAGTGGTGGCTGTATAAATCTGTATGTAGTGAGCTCCCTCTAGTGGTGGCTGTATAAATCTGTATGTAGTGAACTGCCTCTAGTGGTGGCTGTATAAATCTGTATGTAGTGAACTCCCTCTAGTGGTGACTGTATAAATCTGTATGTAGTGAGCTCCCTCTAGTGGTGGCTGTATACATCTGTATGTAAAGAGCTCCCTCTAGTGGTGTCTGTATAAATCTGTATATAGTGAGCTCCCTCTAGTGGTGGCTGTATAAATCTGTATGTAGTGAGCTCCCTCTAGTGGTGGCTGTATAAATCTGTAAGTAGTGAGCTCCCCCTAGTGGTGGCTGTATAAATCTGTATGTAGTGATCTCCCTAGTGGTGGCTGTATAAATCTGTATGTAGTGAGCGCCCTCTAGTGGTGACTGTATAAATCTGTATATAGTGAGCTTCCTCTACTGGTGGCTGTATAAATCTGTATGTAGTGAGCTCCCTCTAGTGGTGGCTGTATAAATCTGTATGTAGTGAGCTCCCTCTAGTGGTGGCTGTATAAATCTGTATGTAGTGAGCTCCCTCTAGTGGTGGCTGTATATATCTGTATGTAGTGAGCTCCCTCTAGTGGTGGCTGTATAAATCTGTATGTAGTGAGCTCCCTCTAGTGGTGGCTGTATACATCTGTATGTAGTGAGCTCCCTCTAGTGGTGTCTGTATAAATCTGTATATAGTGAGCTCCCTCTAGTGGTGGCTGTATAAATCTGTATGTAGTGAGCTCCCTCTAGTGGTGGCTGTATATATCTGTAAGTAGTGAGCTCCCCCTAGTGGTGGCTGTATAAATCTGTATGTAGTGATCTCCCTAGTGGTGGCTGTATAAATCTGTATGTAGTGAGCGCCCTCTAGTGGTGACTGTATAAATCTGTATATAGTGAGCTCCCTCTAGTGGTGGCTGTATAAATCTGTATGTAGTGAGCTCCCTCTAGTGGTGGCTGTATAAATCTGTATGTAGTGAGCTCCCTCTAGTGGTGGCTGTATAAATCTGTATGTAGTGAGCTCCCTCTAGTGGTGGCTGTATATATCTGTATGTAGTGAGCTCCCTCTAGTGGTGGATGTATAAATCTGTATGTAGTGAGCTCCCTCTAGTGGTGGCTGTATATATATGTATGTAGTGAGCTCCCTCTAGTGGTGACTGTATAAATCTGTATGTATTGAGCTCCCCCTAGTGGTGGCTGTATAAATCTGTATGTAGTGATCTCCCTAGTGGTGGCTGTATAAATCTGTATGTAGTGAGCGCCCTCTAGTGGTGACTGTATAAATCTGTATATAGTGAGCTCCCTCTAGTGGTGGCTGTATAAATCTGTATGTAGTGAGCTCCCTCTAGTGGTGGCTGTATAAATCTGTATGTAGTGAGCTCCCTCTAGTGGTGGCTGTATAAATCTGTATGTAGTGAGCTCCCTCTAGTGGTGGCTGTATATATCTGTATGTAGTGAGCTCCCTCTAGTGGTGGCTGTATAAATCTGTATGTAGTGAGCTCCCTCTAGTGGTGGCTGTATACATCTGTATGTAGTGAGCTCCCTCTAGTGGTGTCTGTATAAATCTGTATATAGTGAGCTCCCTCTAGTGGTGGCTGTATAAATCTGTATGTAGTGAGCTCCCTCTAGTGGTGGCTGTATAAATCTGTAAGTAGTGAGCTCCCCCTAGTGGTGGCTGTATAAATCTGTATGTAGTGATCTCCCTAGTGGTGGCTGTATAAATCTGTATGTAGTGAGCGCCCTCTAGTGGTGACTGTATAAATCTGTATATAGTGAGCTCCCTCTAGTGGTGGCTGTATAAATCTGTATGTAGTGAGCTCCCTCTAGTGGTGGCTGTATAAATCTGTATGTAGTGAGCTCCCTCTAGTGGTGGCTGTATAAATCTGTATGTAGTGAGCTCCCTCTAGTGGTGGCTGTATAAATCTGTATGTAGTGAGCTCCCTCTAGTGGTGGATGTATAAATCTGTATGTAGTGAGCTCCCTCTAGTGGTGGCTGTATATATATGTATGTAGTGAGCTCCCTCTAGTGGTGACTGTATAAATCTGTATGTATTGAGCTCCCTCTAGTGGTGGCTGTATAACTCTCTATGTATTGAGCTCCCTCTAGTGGTGACTGTATAAATCTGTATGTATTGAGCTCCCTCTAGTGGTGACTGTATAAATATGTATGTAGTGATCTCCCCCTAGTGGTGGCTGTATAAATCTGTATATAGTGAGCTCCCTCTAGTGGTGACTGTATAAATCTGTATGTATTGAGCTCCCTCTACTGGTGGCTGTATAAATCTGTATGTAGTGAGCTCCTCCTAGTGGTGAATGTATAAATCTGTATGTAGTGAGCTCCCTCTAGTGGTGACTGTATAAATCTGTATGTAGTGAGCTCCCTCTAGTGGTGGCTGTATAAATCTGTATGTAGTGAGCTCCCTCTAGTGGTGACTGTATAAATCTGTATGTAGTGAGCTCCCTCTAGTGGTGACTGTATAAATCTGTATGTAGTGAGCTCCCTCTAGTGGTGGCTGTATAAATCTGTATGTAGTGAGCTCCTCCTAGTGGTGAATGTATAAATCTGTATGTAGTGAGCTCCCTCTAGTGGTGACTGTATAAATCTGTATGTAGTGAGCTCCCTCTAGTGGTGGCTGTATAAATCTGTATGTAGTGAGCTCCCTCTAGTGGTGACTGTATAAATCTGTATGTAGTGAGCTCCCTCTAGTGGTGGCTGTATAAATCTGTATGTAGTGAGCTCCCTCTAGTGGTGACTGTATAAATCTGTATGTAGTGAGCTCCCTCTAGTGGTGGCTGTATAAATCTGTATGTAGTGAGCTCCCTCTAGTGGTGGCTGTATAAATCTGTATGTAGTGAGCTCCCTCTAGTGGTGGCTGTATAAATCTGTATGTAGTGAGCTCCCCCTAGTGGTGTCTGTATAAATCTGTATGTAGTGAGCTCCATCTAGTGGTGGCTGTATAAATCTGTATATAGTGAGCTCTCCCTAGTGGTGGCTGTATAAATCTGTATGTAGTGAGCTCCCCCTAGTGGTGACTGTATAAATTTGTATGTAGTGAGCTCCTCTAGTGGTGGCTGTATAAATCTGTATATAGTGAGCTCCCCCTAGTGGTGACTGTACAAATCTGTATGTAGTGAGCTCCTCTAGTGGTGGTTGTATAAATCTGTATGTAGTGAGCGCCCCCTAGTGGTGACTGTATAAATCTGTATATAGTGAGCTCTCCCTAGTGGTGGCTGTATAAATCTGTATGTAGTGAGCTCCCTCTAGTGGTGTCTGTATAAATCTGTATATAGTGAGCTCTCCCTAGTGGTGGCTGTATAAATCTGTATGTAGTGCGCTCCCTCTAGTGGTGGCTGTATAAATCTGTATGTAGTGAGCTCCCTCTAGTGGTGGCTGTATAAATCTGTATATAGTGAGCTCTCCCTAGTGGTGGCTGTATAAATCTGTATGTAGTTAGCTCCCTCTAGTGGTGGCTGTATAAATCTGTATATAGTGAGCTCTCCCTAGTGGTGGCTGTATATATCTGTATGCAGTGAGCTCCCTCTAGTGGTGGCTGTATAAATCTGTATGTAGTGAGCTCCCTCTAGTGGTGGCTGTATAAATCTGTATGCAGTGAGCTTCCTCTAGTGGTGACTGTATAAATCTGTATGTAGTGAGCTCCCTCTAGTGGTGGCTGTATAAATCTGTATGTAGTGAGCTCCCTCTAGTGGTGACTGTATAAATCTGTATGTAGTGAGCTCCCCCTACTGGTGGCTGTATAAATCTGTATGTAGTGAGCTCCCTCTAGTGGTGACTGTATAAATCTGTATGTAGTGAGCTCCCTCTAGTGGTGGCTGTATAAATCTGTATGTAGTGAGCTCCCTCTAGTGGTCACTGTATAAATCTGTATGTAGTGAGCTCCCTCTAGTGGTGGCTGTATAAATCTGTATGTAGTGAGCTCCCTGTAGTGGTCACTGTATAATTCTGTATGTAGTGAGCTCCCTCTAGTGGTGACTATATAAATCTGTATGTAGTGAGCTCCCTCTAGTGGTGGCTGTATAAATCTGTATATAGTGAGCTCTCCCTAGTGGTGGCTGTATATATCTGTATGCAGTGAGCTCCCTCTAGTGGTGGCTGTATAAATCTGTATGTAGTGAGCTCCCTCTAGTGGTGGCTGTATAAATCTGTATGTAGTGAGCTTCCTCTAGTGGTGACTGTATAAATCTGTATGTAGTGAGCTCCCTCTAGTGGTGGCTGTATAAATCTGTATGTAGTGAGCTCCCTCTAGTGGTGACTGTATAAATCTGTATGTAGTGAGCTCCCCCTACTGGTGGCTGTATAAATCTGTATGTAGTGAGCTCCCTCTAGTGGTCACTGTATAAATCTGTATGTAGTGAGCTCCCTCTAGTGGTGACTATATAAATCTGTATGTAGTGAGCTCCCTCTAGTGGTGGCTGTATAAATCTGTATGTAGTGAGCTCCCTCTAGTGGTGGCTGTATAAATCTGTATGTAGTGAGCTCCCTCTAGTAGTGGCTGTATATATCTGTATGTAGTGAGCTCCCTCTAGTGGTGGCTGTATAAATCTGTATGTAGTGAGCTCCCTCTAGTGGTGGCTGTATACATCTGTATGTAGTGAGCTCCCTCTAGTGGTGTCTGTATAAATCTGTATATAGTGAGCTCCCTCTAGTGGTGGCTGTATAAATCTGTATGTAGTGAGCTCCCTCTAGTGGTGGCTGTATATATCTGTAAGTAGTGAGCTCCCCCTAGTGGTGGCTGTATAAATCTGTATGTAGTGATCTCCCTAGTGGTGGCTGTATAAATCTGTATGTAGTGAGCGCCCTCTAGTGGTGACTGTATAAATCTGTATATAGTGAGCTCCCTCTAGTGGTGGCTGTATAAATCTGTATGTAGTGAGCTCCCTCTAGTGGTGGCTGTATAAATCTGTATGTAGTGAGCTCCCTCTAGTGGTGGCTGTATAAATCTGTATGTAGTGAGCTCCCTCTAGTGGTGGCTGTATAAATCTGTATGTAGTGAGCTCCCTCTAGTGGTGGCTGTATATATCTGTATGTAGTGAGCTCCCTCTAGTGGTGGATGTATAAATCTGTATGTAGTGAGCTCCCTCTAGTGGTGGCTGTATATATCTGTATGTAGTGAGCTCCCTCTGGTGGTGGATGTATAAATCTGTATGTAGTGAGCTCCCTCTAGTGGTGGCTGTATATATATGTATGTAGTGAGCTCCCTCTAGTGGTGACTGTATAAATCTGTATGTATTGAGCTCCCCCTAGTGGTGGCTGTATAAAGCTGTATGTAGTGATCTCCCTAGTGGTGGCTGTATAAATCTGTATGTAGTGAGCGCCCTCTAGTGGTGACTGTATAAATCTGTATATAGTGAGCTCCCTCTAGTGGTGGCTGTATAAATCTGTATGTAGTGAGCTCCCTCTAGTGGTGGCTGTATAAATCTGTATGTAGTGAGCTCCCTCTAGTGGTGGCTGTATAAATCTGTATGTAGTGAGCTCCCTCTAGTGGTGACTGTATAAATCTGTATGTAGTGAGCTCCCCCTACTGGTGGCTGTATAAATCTGTATGTAGTGAGCTCCCTCTAGTGGTCACTGTATAAATCTGTATGTAGTGAGCTCCCTCTAGTGGTGACTATATAAATCTGTATGTAGTGAGCTCCCTCTAGTGGTGGCTGTATAAATCTGTATGTAGTGAGCTCCCTCTAGTGGTGGCTGTATAAATCTGTATGTAGTGAGCTCCCTCTAGTAGTGGCTGTATATATCTGTATGTAGTGAGCTCCCTCTAGTGGTGGCTGTATAAATCTGTATGTAGTGAGCTCCCTCTAGTGGTGGCTGTATACATCTGTATGTAGTGAGCTCCCTCTAGTGGTGTCTGTATAAATCTGTATATAGTGAGCTCCCTCTAGTGGTGGCTGTATAAATCTGTATGTAGTGAGCTCCCTCTAGTGGTGGCTGTATATATCTGTAAGTAGTGAGCTCCCCCTAGTGGTGGCTGTATAAATCTGTATGTAGTGATCTCCCTAGTGGTGGCTGTATAAATCTGTATGTAGTGAGCGCCCTCTAGTGGTGACTGTATAAATCTGTATATAGTGAGCTCCCTCTAGTGGTGGCTGTATAAATCTGTATGTAGTGAGCTCCCTCTAGTGGTGGCTGTATAAATCTGTATGTAGTGAGCTCCCTCTAGTGGTGGCTGTATAAATCTGTATGTAGTGAGCTCCCTCTAGTGGTGGCTGTATAAATCTGTATGTAGTGAGCTCCCTCTAGTGGTGGCTGTATATATCTGTATGTAGTGAGCTCCCTCTAGTGGTGGATGTATAAATCTGTATGTAGTGAGCTCCCTCTAGTGGTGGCTGTATATATCTGTATGTAGTGAGCTCCCTCTGGTGGTGGATGTATAAATCTGTATGTAGTGAGCTCCCTCTAGTGGTGGCTGTATATATATGTATGTAGTGAGCTCCCTCTAGTGGTGACTGTATAAATCTGTATGTATTGAGCTCCCCCTAGTGGTGGCTGTATAAAGCTGTATGTAGTGATCTCCCTAGTGGTGGCTGTATAAATCTGTATGTAGTGAGCGCCCTCTAGTGGTGACTGTATAAATCTGTATATAGTGAGCTCCCTCTAGTGGTGGCTGTATAAATCTGTATGTAGTGAGCTCCCTCTAGTGGTGGCTGTATAAATCTGTATGTAGTGAGCTCCCTCTAGTGGTGGCTGTATAAATCTGTATGTAGTGAGCTCCCTCTAGTGGTGGCTGTATATATCTGTATGTAGTGAGCTCCCTCTAGTGGTGGCTGTATAAATCTGTATGTAGTGAGCTCCCTCTAGTGGTGGCTGTATACATCTGTATGTAGTGAGCTCCCTCTAGTGGTGTCTGTATAAATCTGTATATAGTGAGCTCCCTCTAGTGGTGGCTGTATAAATCTGTATGTAGTAAGCTCCCTCTAGTGGTGGCTGTATAAATCTGTATGTAGTGAGCTCCCTCTAGTGGTGGCTGTATACATCTGTATGTAGTGAGCTCCCTCTAGTGGTGTCTGTATAAATCTGTATATAGTGAGCTCCCTCTAGTGGTGGCTGTATAAATCTGTATGTAGTGAGCTCCCTCTAGTGGTGGCTGTATAAATCTGTAAGTAGTGAGCTCCCCCTAGTGGTGGCTGTATAAATCTGTATGTAGTGATCTCCCTAGTGGTGGCTGTATAAATCTGTATGTAGTGAGCGCCCTCTAGTGGTGACTGTATAAATCTGTATATAGTGAGCTCCCTCTAGTGGTGGCTGTATAAATCTGTATGTAGTGAGCTCCCTCTAGTGGTGGCTGTATAAATCTGTATGTAGTGAGCTCCCTCTAGTGGTGGCTGTATAAATCTGTATGTAGTGAGCTCCCTCTAGTGGTGGCTGTATAAATCTGTATGTAGTGAGCTCCCTCTAGTGGTGGATGTATAAATCTGTATGTAGTGAGCTCCCTCTAGTGGTGGCTGTATATATATGTATGTAGTGAGCTCCCTCTAGTGGTGACTGTATAAATCTGTATGTATTGAGCTCCCTCTAGTGGTGGCTGTATAACTCTCTATGTATTGAGCTCCCTCTAGTGGTGACTGTATAAATCTGTATGTATTGAGCTCCCTCTAGTGGTGACTGTATAAATATGTATGTAGTGATCTCCCCCTAGTGGTGGCTGTATAAATCTGTATATAGTGAGCTCCCTCTAGTGGTGACTGTATAAATCTGTATGTATTGAGCTCCCTCTACTGGTGGCTGTATAAATCTGTATGTAGTGAGCTCCTCCTAGTGGTGAATGTATAAATCTGTATGTAGTGAGCTCCCTCTAGTGGTGACTGTATAAATCTGTATGTAGTGAGCTCCCTCTAGTGGTGGCTGTATAAATCTGTATGTAGTGAGCTCCCTCTAGTGGTGACTGTATAAATCTGTATGTAGTGAGCTCCCTCTAGTGGTGGCTGTATAAATCTGTATGTAGTGAGCTCCCTCTAGTGGTGACTGTATAAATCTGTATGTAGTGAGCTCCCTCTAGTGGTGGCTGTATAAATCTGTATGTAGTGAGCTCCCTCTAGTGGTGGCTGTATAAATCTGTATGTAGTGAGCTCCCTCTAGTGGTGGCTGTATAAATCTGTATGTAGTGAGCTCCCCCTAGTGGTGTCTGTATAAATCTGTATGTAGTGAGCTCCATCTAGTGGTGGCTGTATAAATCTGTATATAGTGAGCTCTCCCTAGTGGTGGCTGTATAAATCTGTATGTAGTGAGCTCCCCCTAGTGGTGACTGTATAAATTTGTATGTAGTGAGCTCCTCTAGTGGTGGCTGTATAAATCTGTATATAGTGAGCTCCCCCTAGTGGTGACTGTACAAATCTGTATGTAGTGAGCTCCTCTAGTGGTGGTTGTATAAATCTGTATGTAGTGAGCGCCCCCTAGTGGTGACTGTATAAATCTGTATATAGTGAGCTCTCCCTAGTGGTGGCTGTATAAATCTGTATGTAGTGAGCTCCCTCTAGTGGTGTCTGTATAAATCTGTATATAGTGAGCTCTCCCTAGTGGTGGCTGTATAAATCTGTATGTAGTGCGCTCCCTCTAGTGGTGGCTGTATAAATCTGTATGTAGTGAGCTCCCTCTAGTGGTGGCTGTATAAATCTGTATATAGTGAGCTCTCCCTAGTGGTGGCTGTATAAATCTGTATGTAGTTAGCTCCCTCTAGTGGTGGCTGTATAAATCTGTATATAGTGAGCTCTCCCTAGTGGTGGCTGTATATATCTGTATGCAGTGAGCTCCCTCTAGTGGTGGCTGTATAAATCTGTATGTAGTGAGCTCCCTCTAGTGGTGGCTGTATAAATCTGTATGCAGTGAGCTTCCTCTAGTGGTGACTGTATAAATCTGTATGTAGTGAGCTCCCTCTAGTGGTGGCTGTATAAATCTGTATGTAGTGAGCTCCCTCTAGTGGTGACTGTATAAATCTGTATGTAGTGAGCTCCCCCTACTGGTGGCTGTATAAATCTGTATGTAGTGAGCTCCCTCTAGTGGTGACTGTATAAATCTGTATGTAGTGAGCTCCCTCTAGTGGTGGCTGTATAAATCTGTATGTAGTGAGCTCCCTCTAGTGGTCACTGTATAAATCTGTATGTAGTGAGCTCCCTCTAGTGGTGGCTGTATAAATCTGTATGTAGTGAGCTCCCTCTAGTGGTCACTGTATAATTCTGTATGTAGTGAGCTCCCTCTAGTGGTGACTATATAAATCTGTATGTAGTGAGCTCCCTCTAGTGGTGGCTGTATAAATCTGTATATAGTGAGCTCTCCCTAGTGGTGGCTGTATATATCTGTATGCAGTGAGCTCCCTCTAGTGGTGGCTGTATAAATCTGTATGTAGTGAGCTCCCTCTAGTGGTGGCTGTATAAATCTGTATGTAGTGAGCTTCCTCTAGTGGTGACTGTATAAATCTGTATGTAGTGAGCTCCCTCTAGTGGTGGCTGTATAAATCTGTATGTAGTGAGCTCCCTCTAGTGGTGACTGTATAAATCTGTATGTAGTGAGCTCCCCCTACTGGTGGCTGTATAAATCTGTATGTAGTGAGCTCCCTCTAGTGGTCACTGTATAAATCTGTATGTAGTGAGCTCCCTCTAGTGGTGACTATATAAATCTGTATGTAGTGAGCTCCCTCTAGTGGTGGCTGTATAAATCTGTATGTAGTGAGCTCCCTCTAGTGGTGGCTGTATAAATCTGTATGTAGTGAGCTCCCTCTAGTAGTGGCTGTATATATCTGTATGTAGTGAGCTCCCTCTAGTGGTGGCTGTATAAATCTGTATGTAGTGAGCTCCCTCTAGTGGTGGCTGTATACATCTGTATGTAGTGAGCTCCCTCTAGTGGTGTCTGTATAAATCTGTATATAGTGAGCTCCCTCTAGTGGTGGCTGTATAAATCTGTATGTAGTGAGCTCCCTCTAGTGGTGGCTGTATATATCTGTAAGTAGTGAGCTCCCCCTAGTGGTGGCTGTATAAATCTGTATGTAGTGATCTCCCTAGTGGTGGCTGTATAAATCTGTATGTAGTGAGCGCCCTCTAGTGGTGACTGTATAAATCTGTATATAGTGAGCTCCCTCTAGTGGTGGCTGTATAAATCTGTATGTAGTGAGCTCCCTCTAGTGGTGGCTGTATAAATCTGTATGTAGTGAGCTCCCTCTAGTGGTGGCTGTATAAATCTGTATGTAGTGAGCTCCCTCTAGTGGTGGCTGTATAAATCTGTATGTAGTGAGCTCCCTCTAGTGGTGGCTGTATATATCTGTATGTAGTGAGCTCCCTCTAGTGGTGGATGTATAAATCTGTATGTAGTGAGCTCCCTCTAGTGGTGGCTGTATATATCTGTATGTAGTGAGCTCCCTCTGGTGGTGGATGTATAAATCTGTATGTAGTGAGCTCCCTCTAGTGGTGGCTGTATATATATGTATGTAGTGAGCTCCCTCTAGTGGTGACTGTATAAATCTGTATGTATTGAGCTCCCCCTAGTGGTGGCTGTATAAAGCTGTATGTAGTGATCTCCCTAGTGGTGGCTGTATAAATCTGTATGTAGTGAGCGCCCTCTAGTGGTGACTGTATAAATCTGTATATAGTGAGCTCCCTCTAGTGGTGGCTGTATAAATCTGTATGTAGTGAGCTCCCTCTAGTGGTGGCTGTATAAATCTGTATGTAGTGAGCTCCCTCTAGTGGTGGCTGTATAAATCTGTATGTAGTGAGCTCCCTCTAGTGGTGACTGTATAAATCTGTATGTAGTGAGCTCCCCCTACTGGTGGCTGTATAAATCTGTATGTAGTGAGCTCCCTCTAGTGGTCACTGTATAAATCTGTATGTAGTGAGCTCCCTCTAGTGGTGACTATATAAATCTGTATGTAGTGAGCTCCCTCTAGTGGTGGCTGTATAAATCTGTATGTAGTGAGCTCCCTCTAGTGGTGGCTGTATAAATCTGTATGTAGTGAGCTCCCTCTAGTAGTGGCTGTATATATCTGTATGTAGTGAGCTCCCTCTAGTGGTGGCTGTATAAATCTGTATGTAGTGAGCTCCCTCTAGTGGTGGCTGTATACATCTGTATGTAGTGAGCTCCCTCTAGTGGTGTCTGTATAAATCTGTATATAGTGAGCTCCCTCTAGTGGTGGCTGTATAAATCTGTATGTAGTGAGCTCCCTCTAGTGGTGGCTGTATATATCTGTAAGTAGTGAGCTCCCCCTAGTGGTGGCTGTATAAATCTGTATGTAGTGATCTCCCTAGTGGTGGCTGTATAAATCTGTATGTAGTGAGCGCCCTCTAGTGGTGACTGTATAAATCTGTATATAGTGAGCTCCCTCTAGTGGTGGCTGTATAAATCTGTATGTAGTGAGCTCCCTCTAGTGGTGGCTGTATAAATCTGTATGTAGTGAGCTCCCTCTAGTGGTGGCTGTATAAATCTGTATGTAGTGAGCTCCCTCTAGTGGTGGCTGTATAAATCTGTATGTAGTGAGCTCCCTCTAGTGGTGGCTGTATATATCTGTATGTAGTGAGCTCCCTCTAGTGGTGGATGTATAAATCTGTATGTAGTGAGCTCCCTCTAGTGGTGGCTGTATATATCTGTATGTAGTGAGCTCCCTCTGGTGGTGGATGTATAAATCTGTATGTAGTGAGCTCCCTCTAGTGGTGGCTGTATATATATGTATGTAGTGAGCTCCCTCTAGTGGTGACTGTATAAATCTGTATGTATTGAGCTCCCCCTAGTGGTGGCTGTATAAAGCTGTATGTAGTGATCTCCCTAGTGGTGGCTGTATAAATCTGTATGTAGTGAGCGCCCTCTAGTGGTGACTGTATAAATCTGTATATAGTGAGCTCCCTCTAGTGGTGGCTGTATAAATCTGTATGTAGTGAGCTCCCTCTAGTGGTGGCTGTATAAATCTGTATGTAGTGAGCTCCCTCTAGTGGTGGCTGTATAAATCTGTATGTAGTGAGCTCCCTCTAGTGGTGGCTGTATATATCTGTATGTAGTGAGCTCCCTCTAGTGGTGGCTGTATAAATCTGTATGTAGTGAGCTCCCTCTAGTGGTGGCTGTATACATCTGTATGTAGTGAGCTCCCTCTAGTGGTGTCTGTATAAATCTGTATATAGTGAGCTCCCTCTAGTGGTGGCTGTATAAATCTGTATGTAGTAAGCTCCCTCTAGTGGTGGTTGTATAAATCTGTATGTAGTGAGCTCCCTCTAGTGGTGGATGTATAAATCTGTATGTAGTGAGCTCCCTCTAGTGGTGGCTGTATACATCTGTATGTAGTGAGCTCCTTCTAGTGGTGTCTGTATAAATCTGTATATAGTGAGCTCCCTCTAGTGGTGGCTGTATAAATCTGTATGTAGTGAGCTCCCTCTAGTGGTGGCTGTATAAATCTGTATGTAGTGAACTGCCTCTAGTGGTGGCTGTATAAATCTGTATGTAGTGAGCTCCCTCTAGTGGTGACTGTATAAATCTGTATGTAGTGAGCTCCCTCTAGTGGTGGCTGTATACATCTGTATGTAAAGAGCTCCCTCTAGTGGTGTCTGTATAAATCTGTATATAGTGAGCTCCCTCTAGTGGTGGCTGTATAAATCTGTATGTAGTGAGCTCCCTCTAGTGGTGGCTGTATAAATCTGTAAGTAGTGAGCGCCCTCTAGTGGTGACTGTTTAAATCTGTATATAGTGAGCTTCCTCTACTGGTGGCTGTATAAATCTGTATGTAGTGAGCTCCCTCTAGTGGTGGCTGTATAAATCTGTATGTAGTGAGCTCCCTCTAGTGGTGGCTGTATATATCTGTATGTAGTGAGCTCCCTCTAGTGGTGGCTGTATAAATCTGTATGTAGTGAGCTCCCTCTAGTGGTGGCTGTATACATCTGTATGTAGTGAGCTCCCTTTAGTGGTGTCTGTATAAATCTGTATATAGTGAGCTCCCTCTAGTGGTGGCTGTATAAATCTGTATGTAGTGAGCTCCCTCTAGTGGTGGCTGTATTTATCTGTACGTAGTGAGCTCCCTCTAGTGGTGGCTGTATAAATCTGTATGTAGTGAGCTCCCTCTAGTGGTGGCTGTATAAATCTGTATGTAGTGAGCTCCCTCTAGTGGTGGATGTATAAATCTGTATGTAGTGAGCTCCCTCTAGTGGTGACTGTTTATATCTGTATGTAGTGAGCTCCCTCTAGTGGTGGATGTATAAATCTGTATGTAGTGAGCTCCCTCTAGTGGTGGCTGTATATATATGTATGTAGTGAGCTCCCTCTAGTGGTGACTGTATAAATCTGTATGTATTGAGCTCCCCCTAGTGGTGGCTGTATAAATCTGTATGTAGTGATCTCCCTAGTGGTGGCTGTATAAATCTGTATGTAGTGAGCGCCCTCTAGTGGTGACTGTATAAATCTGTATATAGTGAGCTCCCTCTAGTGGTGGCTGTATAAATCTGTATGTAGTGAGCTCCCTCTAGTGGTGGCTGTATAAATCTGTATGTAGTGAGCTCCCTCTAATGGTGGCTGTATAAATCTGTATGTAGTGAGCTCCCTCTAGTGGTGGCTGTATATATCTGTATGTAGTGAGCTCCCTCTAGTGGTGTCTGTATAAATCTGTATGTAGTGAGCTCCCTCTAGTGGTGGCTGTATACATCTGTATGTAGTGAGCTCCCTCTAGTGGTGGCTGTATAAATCTGTTTGTAGTGAGCTCCCTCTAGTGGTCACTGTATAAATCTGTATGTAGTGAGCTCCCTCTAGTGGTGACTATATAAATCTGTATGTAGTGAGCTCCCTCTAGTGGTGGCTGTATAAATCTGTATGTAGTGAGCTCCCTGTAGTGGTGACTGTATAAATCTGTATGTAGTGAGCTCCCTCTAGTGGTGACTGTATAAATCTGTATGTAGTGAGCTCCCTCTAGTGGTGGCTGTATAAATCTGTATGTAGTGAGCTCCCTCTAGTGGTGAATTTATAGATCTGTAGTGATTTTGTTTCTAGTGGTCATTGTAACATGACATGCTATTATCTTATCATTTAAGTCTATGACTGGGTGAAGGAAGCTCAGTATAAAAATGGAGCTCTTCTCAGACTGCAAAAAATGTGTGTGTGAGCTGAACTGTCATTGTACTCAGAGCAATGCTTCCAAAATGGCAAATAGCCCATCATGAGTCTTATTCTATGGGGTCACAATGAGAAGTATTACAGTCCTCTCAGAAATCTGGAAAGCTGAGCTGCTGCCCCCCAAACGGGACATGACTGACAACATAATGCAGCCACATCATCTGTCCAATATGACTTATCTATATTCCTGTATCCTCAGCATACGGCGTCCAGCGCAGAGTTAATTTCCCCCTTTTATCTCTCTATTACCAGGATATAATCAATATTTATAATGTTTCTCATTTCGTTTGTTTCATTGTAACAAAGCTGCACATCCTGAAAAGCAGCTATAGATGCAGCAGAGCTGAAAATGTGACGTGACCGAACTAACGGATTGCATAAGAACTATAAGAAATATGTCTCAATAAAGTGGTCCACTCAGCTCTGCTACATCTTTAGTTATGCCAGATTTTGTAAAGATGAGTTTGTTGCACCTGAAAACATTTTTATAATTTATGCAGAGTTGTATTTGTCCAATGTTCTGTTTACTTTGCTGCAGCAGAGCTGGGCTTGTCTTATATGTTTTTTTTTAGGTTTTCTAATTCTGCAGAGCTGAATTTGTCGGTTTCAATAAAACCATGAAGTCACACATCTGAGTTTTCGTTGTAGCGGTGCTCATCTTGCTGCTGCTGTTGTATTGAAAATGATGATTTTTAATGTTGTAACAAAGTGATTAAGTGGTACTCCGAGTAGACAACGTTTAATGTTACAGAATTGAGTTTGTCAGCCATAGTGTGTTCACTTGATGTTGCAGAGCGGAGTTTGTTGTAGTGGAGATAAGATTTTCTAACATTGCAGAGTTGGGTTTGTTAGGACTGTTTGTTTAGTTGATGTTGCACAGATAGGTTTGTTGTAGTTGCATCGGGGCTGTTTACTGTTGCAGAGCTGTTGTACACTCCCTGACAGAAGTCCTGTCGCTTATCCATGTTATGTAAATAAAAGCTTTAAATTCATCCATTGGTTTTATAAATTACTCTTTTGAAAGCTGAAACCCTCCCAAATTTGGTTTAGGTTATGAAAATAAAGTTGCTGCAAAGCTGAAATATTGATCATTTAATCAACGCAGAAAGGTCAGATTTTGGCAAGACAAAAGTGTTGTCGCCCACAGAAAGTAATGTGAAATTCAAGCAAATAATTAACTTCTAATACAAAGATATATTGTTGCATAACATTGGTGAATGAAGCTGTGGTGTTATTAGAGCCATATGTAATATTTTGTGTGACTTCCATGAGCTTGAAGGACGGCATCCATGCGGTTCAACAATGATTCATACAATTTATTGATGAAGTCATCAGGAATAGCAGAGAATGCAGTCTTCCATGCCTCCCAGAGGTCATCTAGAGTCTTTGTTTTTGTCTTCCAAGCTTCCTCTTTCATCCTACCCCAAACATGCTCAATGATGTTCATGTCCGGTGACTGGGCTGGCCAGTCCTTGAGCACCTTGATCTTCTTTGCCAGGAGGACCTTTGTTGTAGAGATGGATGTATGAGATGGAGCACGATCCTGGTGCAGAATTTGACCCCTTTTATGATTAGAAATGTAAGAGGTAGCTAATACTTCTTGATATTTTAGGCTATTGATATTGCCTTCCACCTTACAAATGTTTTGCACACCCCCATACGGAAAGTAACCCCAGACCATGATCTTTCCACCACTAAACTTAACTGTTTTCTGGATCCATACGGGCTCCAGTAGGTCTCCTGCAGTATTTGCGGCAGCTGTGGTGTAATTCAACTGAAGATTCATCAGAGAAATCCACCTTCTGCCACTTTTCCAGCGTCCATCTGTTTAATAGGCTGTGGGACTTGGCAAATGCCACACGGTTTTTTAATTGCCTTTTGTTTAGTGCTGGTTTCTGGGCACTGATTTGACCATGGAGGACATTTCGAGACAGAATCCTACAAACTGTTCTAGTTGACACAGGGACTTGGGATGACCAGGCCTGTTGGAGCTCTGCTGCAGTGGAAGAGGGGCTGTCTTTGGATTTTCTAACCAACAAACGTTCCTCCTGAGCAGTTGTCTTGTGGAGTCTGCCGGACCTGGGCTTGTCAAAAACATCTCCAGTCTCTTCAAATCTTTTTTTAATTCTTTGTACTTGACGCTTAGACACATTATAGGTATCAGCCACCTCTGCAGTGGATCTGGTCTTCTGCCTCTTGATAATCAAGGCTTTGGTCGCAGGGTGGATTTTTGGCATGTTGTCAGAGGTCAAGTTGCAGTTCAACTGAAGGTCTGGGGTGCTGGGTTTCTTTTTATACACACCAGTAATTAACCGATCATTTAGTGAGCACAGGTGAGGATGTAAACTAGGGTTGCGTGCATTATATGACAAGGCGACAAACCTTTTGTGTTGCCAAAATCTGACCTTTCTGTGTTCATTAAGGGATCAATACTTCAGCTTTGCAGCAACTTTATTTTCATAACCTAAACCAAATTTGAGAGGGTTTCAGCTTTCTTAAGAGTAATTTATAAAACCAATGGATGAATTTAAAGTCAGGTTATAAGCTTTTATTTACATAACATGGATAAGCCACAAAACGTCTGTCAAGGACTGTAGTGATAGTGGCAAAGCTATTTTCTTATGTTGCAGAGCTGAGTTTGTCAGTATTAACAAGACTGTTTACCTGATGTTCACGTTGCAATGCTGGGATTCGTCTAGCAGTGCTGGGGTTCTCTGATGTTTTTGAGCTGATGTAGCAGAGCTAAGCAGTTCAGATTGTGAGGTTTGTTGGTTCAGTGCTAAAGTTGCCTGATATCATAACTCCAAGATTGTATGATGTAGCAGAGCTGAGTTGGATACATGTATTAGTTTTCATGCTCTGATTTTGTACAAATAGAATTATCACAATGCACAAGCAACAATTTCAGCTCTGCTACATCTCTATTGTTTCAACTGGAGCAACAGAGCAACATTGTCTACGACACCGATCAGTCAATCAAAGATTGCGACATGTTACTGCTACAAGTGAGTGTGTCCCAAAAAATGCAGCCAGGTTCAGTTTTTGGGGATTTTCCAGGATGAGACCCCATTCACCCCATTCCGCAGCAGTGATTCTTGGCCTGTAAGCCCCTGTGTAGCCCCCGCTATAAACACTTTTCTTTATGATTTTATCCAGACTTTTCCCAGCTGTCCACTCCGGATTGTTATTTTTGGAGCTGAATATCTTCGATGTGACAAGTGCGGATATAATAAGAATGGCGCTCCTCTCCGACCATGCAGAAAACTTTAATGATTGTATCTATTTACTCGGCTTTTCAGCTAATACTCCAGAGCGCGATCGCAGCATGCGGGGATAATCAGCGCGGGAACGTGTCTTGTCTTGGCAGAACATTCGCCTGCTTTTCCGCACAAATGTCAAATGTGGTCAGTTATAGGACCAGCGGTAATCATACAAGGATAATGCGGAAGACGGGCGAAGGGTCAAGGGCCCGAGCGCTGGATGTGACCTGCGAGGAAAAGAATGCTCCAAACAAGGGAAGAAACAAAACAGATATGGCCACTGATACAATGTATCTTAGTGGAATACAAACCGTTCATATTGTATCAAATCCTATTAAAGGGGAAGTCCATCTGAAATGTATCATGTGAAATGTCCTATATGTCAGAAGATGACACTGGAACTTACACTGGACACATCTGACACTTAAAGGGAAAGTCGGACTCTATAATATCACATGAAATGTCCAATAAATATGTTGGAATATAACACTGTACTGTGAAACTTCCATTTAGAAGGGATAATTCAGCCACTTAAAGGGGCCACTGTGTAATTCAGCCATTTAAAGGGATAAAGGTTGATATAATGCACAGCTAACATCAACCCCAAAAGTATTACCCCTAATTGCCACCGCACCAGGGTAATCGGGAAGAGCCAAGCAAAGTGTCAGAATTGAAGCATCCAAAGGATGCAACACATATGGGATGGCTGCAGGCTGCTATTTTTAGTCTGGGAAGGGCCAAATAACCATGGACCTTCCCAGCCTGATAATACCAGCCCCTAGCTGTCTGCTTTACCTTTGCTGGTTAAAAAAAATGGGGCTGATCCGACATGTTAATTTATTTATCTATTTAATTATAAAAAAGACTATCCAGTAAGCTCCACAGCTTACAGGTGCCATTTTATTATGTCTATTACTCTCTGTCGCTCTTTCTGTCACTGTTTCTGTCGCTCTCTCTGTTACTCTTTTACTCTCTATCTCTCTGCCTCTCTCTGTCGGTCTGTCTCTCTCTGTCACTCTGTTGTTCTTTTTCTCTCTGTCTGTCTGTCTATCTCTGTCACTCTCTCTGTCGGCTTTCGCTCTGCCTCTCTGTCTCTTTCTCTGTCTCTCTCTCTCTCTGTCGCTCTATCTGTCTCTGTCGCTCTCTGTCACTCTCTCTGTCAGTCTCTGTTGCTTTCGCTCTGTCTCTCTGTCTCTTTCTCTCTGTCTCTCTCTGTTGCTCTATCTGTCTATGTCGCTCTCTGTCACTGTCGGTCTCTGTTGCTTTTGCTCTGTCTCTCTGTCTCTGTCACTCTCTGTCGCTCTGTCTCTCTGTCTCTCACTGTCGCTCTCTGTCACTCTCTCTGTCAGTCTCTGTTGCTTTCGCTCTGTCTCTCTGTCTCTTTCTCTCTGTCTCTCTCTGTTGCTCTATCTGTCTCTGTCGCTCTCTGTCACTGTCGGTCTCTGTTGCTTTTGCTCTGTCTCTCTGTCTCTTTCTCTCTGTCTCTCTCTGTCGCTCTATCTGTCTCTGTCGCTCTCTGTCACTGTCGGTCTCTGTTGCTTTTGCTCTGTCTCTCTGTCACTCTCTGTCGCTCTGTCTCTCTGTCTCTCACTGTCACTCTCTGTCACTTTCTCTGTCTATTTCTGTCCACTATTTATCTCTATTGATTCGACAGAAATAGAGACTCCTTTTGCTAATGATAAATGTAAGAATACGTTATTTATATATCAATTTAAAGGGATATACATACTAAAACCAATTAAAAATAGAAAATAGGGGAATGTGTAGGATGCAGAAAACAGACCCAGAGCACAATATTAACACATTGTTGTCTAAATCAAACCATCATATTGCTTGTTTTTGGTTGTCATTATGATTGAAAAAGAGAAAACACAGTAGATGACAATAAATGGCTTCACCCAACCTCTAACCATAAGTGGAAAAAAAAGATTTTGTGTTATTGTTCATATTCTCTGAAAACAAAAGGCCAAGAAAGCAAAAAATCTGCTGGGGTGTGTAAACTTGTGAGCACAACTGTATGTATGTCTCCGAGAGAGTAAATGTTTTCCAGCCCTTGCACTTCATACCACGCTTTAATAATGGGAAAAAAATGGTTTTCTGAGGCCCTCCTCTACGTGTCTTCCAGGGGGTATTGCAGTCCCTCCTCTTCTACGTTTTGGCAGCCCTAGCACTTAGTGCATTGGCTTTATGAGTCATTTTAACAGAATGTGTATGAAGGCCGCCTTTATGTGTAGTACAGGGTGTATTGCAGTGCCTTTTCTTTCTAATTTTTGACAGTTCTCACATTGTCCGCATAGGCTTTGTGAGGTTCAGAGTCCGTCCGTTCATAAATTACACAGAAGGTGTCTGACCACATTACACACTACATGCGCAGATAAGGTAGTAAAATGTTACAATTACCAGCAGGTTTAGTTTTATTTCCCCTCTAATATTTCATCTACTGTAGTTATAGGCAATGGGGAATTACAGCGAGAGATGGCTCGGCTATTAAGGGTTTGTTCACATGTTACTTTTTTGCAAGGTTCTCATGAGTTTTATGCAAATTAAAACCTGATCCTTACAAAACAAGCAGAAGCTGGAAGATTTCATAAATCTAATGCACAAGATTGTTTTTTTCCTGACTGAAATGCAAAACTGCTGCATTTTTTAAAGAAGCAGCGTGTCAATTCTTTCAGCATTTTTGCAATGTTTCTTCAACATTGAAAGCAATGAGAACATGCAAAAAATGCAACATGTGAACGTAGCTCAAGGGTTGGAGGATTCTGTTTTTTTGCCTCATATACAAGTCATTATACAGGAAAGAATGTTCCTTTATATTTTTTTCCTGTAAAATCCATTTTATCTTCAGTTTTGTATTTTTGTTGTCAGTCCATTGTTCCCAGCAGCGACCTGAGAGTCAGAGATGCGTCCCGGCATTTTCCCTATGTTGTTCCCATTTTATTTCAATGGTATTTCCATCCATCTCTACCATATTAGGGTTATCTAAACCCTCTTGGGGGAGTCTTCCTGGAAAGGCTTTTTTCCCCATTGACTTCCATTTTACTCATTACTCTAATTGAACCATCCTGAGTCTCTGACCTGCTTGATTCGAGTACTGAGCACCTGAGCATTGATTGTCCCTGTTGAAGAAAAGCCTCCTGACAGCACGATGCTGCCTCCACCATGTGTGACTGTGAGGAGGGTGTTTTCAGGGTGATGTGCAGTGCTAGTTTTCCACCACAAATAACGTCTTGTACAGTATTTAGCCCAAAAAAATCCTCCTTTGGTCTCATCTGACTTCTTACAGAGTCTCAGCTATCCTTATGTAGGGCAACAATTCCTCTTTTTCAGATCCTCAGAGAATTCTTTGCCATGAGGAGCCATGCTGAACGTGCAATGACCAGTATGAGAAAGTGTGTGAGCAGTAACCCCAAATGTAATACCCCTGCTTCCCATTCACACCTGACACCTTGTAACACTAATTAGTCACATGACACTGGGGAGGGAAGATGGCTAATTGGGCACAATGTGGTCATTTTCATTTAGGGGTGTACTCACTTTTGTTTCCAGACATTAATGGCTGTTTGTTAAGTTGTTTACACTGTTACACAAGCTGCACCCTGACACTGTACATTGTATCACAGGGTCAGATTTGCAGTGTCGTCCCATGAAAAGATATAATGAAGTATTTTCCAAAGCTTGAGGGGTGTACTTACTTTTATGCTATACTGTGTGTGTATGTATATATATATATATATATATATATACATACACTTACACGTCATTGATGTGTTTGCTTTAACCCCCGAGTATTCGCCGGTCATTACTGACACGTTGCATCGTCCGTTCCATCATCCATCAGCCCAGTTAATAAAAATGACAGAACATTGTGCTCTCTGCTGTTTCCGGCGTTTTTCCTGCAGAGATATTAAAAATGTAAAGTTTAATGTGTGTTATTTCTTATCGCTATGAATATTAATAGCCCGATCCCGTCACTGCCCAAGAACAGTTTATCCGTGTAATGTAACCGATATCAATTTTGATAAAATATCATGAATAAGGCCAGGTGCGGGGTAAGCCGAGCATGCACCGCAACGCTTGGGTCTTATTAAACTTTTTAATTGCCTCTTTGGAGTTTCTTGTTAACAGTTTCATAACTTTTAGGAGCTGCTTTCTCTGCCGGTAATCAGCGCTGTCAGTCTACATGAAGGAAGCAGGAGGGAAACCATGACAGGTGATGGACAGGAAGCGTTGCTAGTCATCAGCCGCCATGACAGATTCTAGCAAACTAGTTACCATATGATGGGAGGGTGGAGTGGGGAGAATCTGGAGATCATACACTCCACAGAACAAAAAAAACGGAATGGTCAGGTTTAAAGGGGTTTTCCAATATTATGTAAATAAAGCAAAAGCAACTTATTATTGACATTTCTGGAACTTTCTAATGTTTACGCTGCAATATTTCACCATTTTCCGGAGCTTTGTTTGCTGTTAGTAGATGGCTCTGCTACAAAATTGCACATATCTAGTCTCCCCTGAAAAGTAGATACAATTGTATCCAGTGTCCACAAGCTCTGTGAGCTGAAGACGTCAGCAGCTGCACACAGAGGTACCATGTAGAGATGGGTGGACTCGCAGATAACTGGGACTGATGGGTGCCTGCTAATTTTTTAATTTAAATCCGGTTCCGGTCCGGAATCCGGTACCCATATAAGTCTATGGGAACCAGAATGTGATTACAGATGTTGGTAGAAGGGATAAGGGGTAGGAGCGCAAGTGGTGTACTCAGTGAAGCTCCGTGTCATAGCGGTGTGGCACCCCAGTGTCCGGTTGCCACAGTAGCGGTGCCCTCTTCACAGGGGGTGATGCTATGCCTGGAAGCAAGAGGGGGGGTCTCCCATGCTAGGTACACCAGCACTCAACACTTCCTACTCCAGACCAGAAGGGGGAGCTTGAGAACCCGGTTTGAGGGGAGCTTCCATATGCATTCTGGCCTGGAGGACGAGTTAGGAAGACACAGAGAAGTGAAACTGAAAGGGCAGAACAGTAGAGACGGTCTCTCTTTGTGAAGGGAGCTACGACTTAGCTCTCTCAGGACCGAGCGCAGAGAGCCAGGCTACATGGGTACTAAAGTCGCATCAGCAGAATCCGGAGGGCAGATGATCTCAAGTCTTCTGGCCCACAGAGCGCCTGGGGCACAGCAGCATAATAGAGCCAGGAGCCGTGACAAAAGAGCGGCACCAGTAAAGGACTCACGCTGCCCGCCATACGGGTGAGAATCACTACCTACACAAGGAAGAGGGCCTCAGCGTGGCTTCAAGCCGCAGGGACTGACACAACACAGTGCAAGCAGGAAGGCCTCTGAACCCAGCTGGCTAGGTGGATCCCTTCAATTGCTTCCAGGCTGACTTGACCTCTGTTACCTGCTGGACCAGTCCCCCGGGCTTGTATCATCTACTACCGAGTAAAAGGTAAATGAAACTACAGCCCCTGTGTTGTCCAGTTATTGTCGGCATCCTCAGTCCTGCAACCCAACGTTAAGTCCCTCCATCACTTGTAAAGACTACTTCCCCCAACAGCCCTGGGTCCCAGCTCTACCTGTGGAGAGCTATACCAACTCGGCTGGATCACCACCGACTCCCAGGGAACTGAACAGCAGCGGCACCTATCTTGCCACATACCACAGGTGGCGTCACCACGGCCGGCTTTATCTATGTGCGAGTGGTGCGGTTGCACAGAGCGCTGACCGGCAGACAGCAGAGGGGGTGCCCAGTGAGCAGCAATTCACTTTCACTTTGCTGCTCCTTTGGTGCACAGGCTCCAGCAGGGGGCACCCTCCCCTCCTCTGGGCTCGGTTCCCTTTCTTCTCCCGTCTTTACCAGAGAGAGAGGGGGGAGGGGCGCCTGCACTACCGGAGATGCTGCTAAAGCCCCTCTGAAATCCTGGAGCCCGGTAAAATAGCACTTTCATCAAGCAAATAGGGAGAAAAATAAACAATATAAGGCATTGGCGTATATTATAAAGATTCATAACTTTTGCATAAAAAAAGAAAGTTGGTCTTTAAATGGTGAAATAGAGAGAGGGGTGTCCCTCTGTCAGCTCCTTGCCACCCGTGTTACAATCGGGGGGTGTGGGCGGGTTTCCATGGCCTAATGAGAGATCTACAATCTGCCTTTTAAAGTGACATGCAAAATATATAGATATACTGCAGTTTATTATAGAGGCGAAGGAAAACGCTGAACTGATCGAGTCCCCTACTGGGGTTAAATTTAAATAATAAAAAAAGTCAATAAAGTTTACAAAAAAAATCTGCAGTTTAAAAAAATAGATTTTTTTTATCATAACAAATGATAGAATTTTATTGTATAAAATAAGATACAAATTAAAAATACAATACATATTTCATATTAACACAAACATAATAACCCAAAGTATAAAATGAAAACGATATTTATACTGTTTGTTAAACAATATTTAAAAAACAAAATGAGAAAATTGCTGTCTTTGTTCATCCGTCTCCTGAAGTGTTGAATATACTGTATATAGTGATGAATTAATCACTACATAAAAACTATAAACAAAAACAATGTTCTGTTAGTGAAGTAAAATATGAGGGTTCAATGAGTCTAGCAGCAGAAAAAAAAAAAATAAAATATATATAGATATATATATATATATATATATATATATATAGATATATATATAGATATATATAAAATCCAATTTTTATTTTGGAAATATTGTGAAAAATAAAAGTTTAGAATTTGCTGTGGTCCTATTTGTGCCCAGTGAACATCATAAAGACAGAAATAAATATTAATGACGTAGTTTCTGTGTTTTTTTTAAACTGTTATAATACTCTATATGTGCTAAGAATGGCAGTATAAAAAATACAATGTGTCTTGCAAAAATATTTCGTCATACAATGATAAAAAAAATATGAAAAAAAACATTTTTCAAGCGCATAATAACATAAGTGAATAACTACACAGGAATGAAAAATTTTGGTTTATGAAAATTGTTTTACATCAAAAGACTGATTCTTGTTTTTTTACGCCCTGATTTTAATAAAATACTTCTATTATTAAAAATCACGTATGGATTTTGCACAAAACGCAAGTGAAATTATGTACAAGCGAGAGGAACAAGAAAGATCTTTATTGTAGCACAAAATCTACATAATATTAAGCAAAAAGATATTGAACCTTCATTCTGCAACTTTATTGGAAATTAATTCTTGCGCCTAATCCTTGTCTCTTATAGACGGCAGTGGATCTTCTCTGTGAAGCCTCCAGCACTTGTCTCCCATCATCTTCATCTTCAATCTATCTTGGTATCGTCCCCCATCATGTTCACCTTCCATCTTCCTTGGTATCATCTCCCATCATCTTCACCTTCCATCTACCTTCGTATCGTCCTCCATCATCTTCACCTTCCATCTACCTTGATATCGTCCCCCATCATCTTCACCTTTCATCTTCCTTGGTATCGTCCCCCATCATGTTCACCTTCCATCTTCCTTGGTATCGTCCCCCATCATCTTCACCTTCCATCTTCCTTGGTATCGTCCCCCATCATCTTCACCTTACATCTTCCTTGGTATCGTCCCCCATCATGTTCACCTTCCATTATCCTTGGTATCATCTCCCATCATCTTCACCTTCCATCTTCCTTGGTATCGTCCCCCATCATCTTCACCTTACATCTTCCTTGGTATCGTCCCCCATCATCTTCACATTCCATCTATCTTCGTATCATCCTCCATCATCTTCACCTTCCATCTACCTTGGTATCGTCCTCCATCATCTTCACCCTCCATTTACCTTGGTATCGTCCCCCATCATCTTAACCTTCCATCTACCTTGGTATCGTCCCCCATCATCTTCACCTTCCATCTACCTTGGTATCGTCCCCCATCATCTTCGCCTTCCATCTACCTTGGTATCGCCCCCCATCATCTTAACCTTCCATCTACCTTGGTATCGTCCTCCATCATCTTCACCTTCCATCTATCTTGGTATCATCCTCCATCATCTTCACCTTCCATCTACCTTGGTATCGCCCCCCATCATCTTAACCTTCCATCTATCTTGGTATCATCCTCCATCATCTTAACCTTCCATCTATCTTGGTATCGTCCCCATCATCTTCATATTCCATCTACTTTGGTATCGTCCTCCATCATCTTAACCTTCCATCTTCCTTGGTATCGTCCTCCATCATCTTCACCTTCCATCTACCTTGGTATTGTCCCCCATCATCTTCACCTTCCATCTATTTTGGTATCGTCTCCATCATCTTCACTTTCTATCTACCTTGGCATTCTGCACCATCATCTCCACCTTCCATCTACCTTGGTATCGTCCCCCATCATCTTCACATTCCATCTACCTTGGTATCGTCCCCCATCATCTTCACATTCCATCTATCTTGGTATCGTCCCCCATCATCTTCACCTTCCATCTATCTTGGTATCGTCCCCCATCATCTTCACATTCCATCTATCTTGGTATCTTCCCCCATCATCTTCACTTTGTATCTACCTTGGTATCGTCCCTCATCATCTTCACCTTCCATCTACCTTGGAATCGTCCCCCATCATCTTCACCTTCCATCTATCTTGGTATCGTCCCCCATCATCTTCACCTTCCATCTATCTTGGTATCGTCGCCAACATCTTCACCTTCCATCTTCCTTGGTATCTTCCCCCATCATCTTCACCTTGTATCTATCTTGGCATTGTCCCCCATCATCTTTACCTTACATCTACCTTGGTATCATCTCCCATCATCTTCACCTTCCATCTTCCTTGGTATCCTCCCCCATCATCTTCACCTTCCATCTATCTTGGTATCATCCCCATAATCGTCTTCATTGCTCAGGTGGATTTTGGCCCATTCTTCCACACACACACTCTTCACATCCTGCAGGTCCTGGTTCCTTCTATGATCTCTGAGCTTTAGTTCCTTCCATACATTTTCTATAACATTCAGCTCTGGTGATCGGCTCGGCCATTCCTGCAGATTTATTTTCCTTCTCTGCAACCATTTGAGAGTTTCCTTGGCCGTGTGTTTTGTTGAAATGTCCACACTCGTTTCATCAGGCCATGGAGGGAGGGGGTGCATTACTTATTGTTTTCTTTAAAACAATTGTTCCTGTAATTCCAGATCTTTCAGGAGCTCTCCAAATGTGTCCTTAGCTCATGTACAACTGTTCTAAAAAATATTTTCAATCCTTTGTCTGAAATGTTACAAGAAGCACTTGGTCGTGGCCGGTTCGTGGTCCAATGATGTTCTTTCCACATCTGGATTATGGCCCAAACAGTGCTTACTGGAACCTCCAGTAGTTTAGAAATTCTTCTGTAACCAATGCCTTCAGTGTGTTTTGCAACAATAAGGTTGTGAAGGTCTTGAGACAGCTCACTGGTTTTACCCATCATGAGATGTTTCTTGTGTGGCTTCCTGGTAATGAAACACCTTTTCATAGACCATCAGTTGATCCAGCTATTATTTCCAATACGTGGCAGGATTGCTTTCTAATTACTGATAGATTTCAGCTGGTGTCATGACTTTCCATGGCTTTTTGCACGTGTTCAATACTTTTTTCCTCTATCATTTTTTATTATTACACATAACTTAAGGACATCTATGGTTTGATTTATTTGCCTGTGTGGATTGGATGGGTTGTTACCGACATCTGGTGAGAAATTCCTGCCAACATCCTCATTAGAAATATATTTACTAAACAAAGTGGTGACGTGTGTTCAATACTTGTTTCATTATATATATAAGTATTGTATTTCCTGCCATAAAGTGAAACAAAAACTTCAAATCCCGCTGATACCTCTATCTGAATTCTTCCCTTTGTGCCTCTCTCCCATGACGGCAGCTTATTATAATCTCCGCTTTGCTTCTATTACATTTCCATCGGCAAAATGAAAAGTGAAATGTTGACAAAACAATGTGGGTTTGTGTCATGTGAGATATGAGTGGAGATGAATTCCTGGCAGATAATAACATACATGTGATTACGGTTCTATAAGTTCTCATCCCCTTGTGTAATAGGAGCGGCCACAATGTGCATCAGCGCCGTCTGAATATTCACTGGAATCCTGCGAGAAAAAAACATTAAACATTAGAGATTCAGAAGATGTGAAGCGATTACTAGGAACTGCTCCTAAATCCTCTGATGACCCATTGTACGGGTCTTTACTTAATTACTGCAGAAAAAGTGAACTTTAAAGGGAAAAGTCACCTGGAGAGACGTGAAATTTGATTTTTAGATATTTAATGAAAGATGTTTCATTTTACCCATAAACTTGCAAATTGTTCCCCCCATGTCATAGCTTTATCCCAAGCAAAAGTCATTTCTCCAGGGCTGGAGATCATCTTCATCAATGGCCCTAGAACTAGACATCCCCTCAGCACTTTTTCTGAAACCTAAAATTTTATATATTTTTCTATTTATCTGGATGATCTGTAACTCTTTAACTGGATACTATGTAACACTATTTATCTGAATGATGTGTAACACTATTTATCTGGATGATGTGTAACACTATTTATCTGGATACTATGTAACACTATTTATCTGGCTGATGTGTAACACTGTTTATCTGGATACTGTATAACACTATTTATCTGGATGCTGTGCAACACTATCTGGATGCTGTACAACACTATATATCTGGATGCTGTGTAACACTATTTATCTGGATGCTGTACAACACTATGTATCTGGATGCTGTGTAACACTATATATCTGGATGATGTGTAACACTGTTTATCTGGATGATGTGTAACACTGTTTATCTGGATGATGTGTAATACTATTTATCTGGATACTGTGTAAGACTATCTGGATGATGTGTAACACTGTTTATCTGGATGATGTGTAACACTATTTATCTGGATGATGTGTATCACTATTTATCTGGATGCTGTGTAACACTATCTGGATGATGATGTATAACACTATTTATCTGGATGCTGTGTAACACTATTTATCTGGATCTGGATGAAGAGAAAGCACTAAAATGCTCGAGTGCGCGATACTGGAATTGAGCAGGTTGAACACGCAGACAGGCTCAATTCGAGCAATGAGTACAATCTAAGCCAATGGGTACTTTGAGGAGGGCTGGATGGGGTAGGAAAATTGCTGAAATGGATAGCAACAGTGCTGTTACTCTTACTCCCAGGTTACTGCTGGGAGCAATATTGTCAGAGAACTCGTATTACGCCACTTTTATGAAGTGGCAATAAGACACACAAAACCAAAGATAAAATGGATTTTACAGGAAAAATGTTAGGAATACTACTTTCTTGTATAATGACTTGTATGTAAGGCAAAATTAAAAAATGAACGAAAAACCCTGCCTCCTCCACCCCCTAATAGCCGGGCCATCTCTCATCATATTTCCCCTTCACCTATGAGTACAGTAGATAACATAGTAGAGGGGGAAATAAAATGGCAGGTGCCGTTAGATACCAGTAAATGTAATTGTAACATTTTACTACCTTATCTGGGCATGTGGTATGTGTCGCATGCTCAGACACATTCTGTGTAATTTATGAAGGACGGACTCTGAAAACTCACAAACATATGCTGACAATGCAAGAACTGGCAAAATTTAGAACAGGGACTGTGATGCACCCAGTAATAGATATAAAGAAGGGCTTCATACACATTCTGATATAATGGCTAGCTAGTGGGACTGCTACACTCATAAAGGCTATGCACTAAGTGCAAGTGTTGCCAAAAATTAGAAGGAGAGACTGCAATACACCCTGGGAAACTTGTGGAGGGGGCCTCAGGAACATATTTTGCCCATTTTTAAGATGTGGGACTCCTAGACTGGCAAAGCCTTTGCACTAAGTGCAAGGGCTGAAAGCCATTTACCCTTGGGGGTTAAGCATGTATATATGTAAGAGAATTGTAGAGGTAGGCCTCATGCACATCCTGAAAAAATTATGAAGGAGGGCATCATATACACCCTGGAAAAATTAAGAGCGAGAGTTGCATCATGACCCTCTAAAAATTATGAGATTGGGCCTCATGTTTACCCTCTTGCAATGTGAAGCGAAGTCCGCCTGATGATTCGCGAAAGATTTTCAGCAAGTGTCGCCTGATGACCCTCAAAAGATTTTGAGTTGGTGTTGATTGATGACTCTTTAAAGATTTTGACCAATAGATGCTTGTTTACCTTTTAAAATTTGGAACTTAGGCACATTTCATTAAAGCCTTCAACTGGGTGGGCCAAATGCCTGGATCCACAATCAATGTCTGTGGGTGACACCACTGCCTCTTTCCCGGTGCCACGTGCTTGCCAATTCCCTGTCCAAGATGCAAGCACTGATACCTCTCATCATGCACCTGTCGTTGCACATTCGAAAGCACCATCATCTACCACGTCCAGTTCCTTGTCCCAAAGCAGCGTTTAGCTGTCCTTAGCCCAGTCATTGGAACACAAATGTAAATACCCAGCCACCCATGGGCTCAAACATTAAATGGGCACATTTCTAGCCTACTTAACCTGGAAATGTTGCCGTTTAGCCTTGTGGACACTGAGGTTTTCTGTAACCTCATGGAGGTGGCCGTCCCTTGGTACTCTGTACGAGCTGCAACTATTTCTCCTGGTGTGCCATCCCCACCTTACACCAGTACGTGTCCCATAACTTATTCCCTAACATCACCAACCCAATTACTGGTGAGGTCCACTTAACAACCAATATGTGGACAAGTGCTTGTGGTCAGGGATACTACATTTGCCTGATGGCACACTGGGTGAGCCTTGTGGAGTTTGGGACCGAGTCAGACCCCAGGATGGCACATTTGCTACCAACACCAAGGAGTAGTATAAGTCTAGAAAGGTTGTAAGGCAATTAACCCTGCCTATATACCTTTAATTCAAAACTATCCCTCCATTACCAGCTATCCCTACACTGAAAACAGGTAACAGTAGTTTTACTAGAGAAAGGACATTATGTAGCCCTGAAAAATAGTTTTGCTTTTAGCTTGTTGCAGCAGCGATATAATTATAGAAGGACTGTAAGGCTATGTGTGCACGTGTGCGTAATTCATGCGGTTACGCTGCGCTTTGTAGCGCAGCGTAACTGCATGCATCCTGCGTCCCCTGCACAGTCTATGGAGATTGTGCAGGGGACGTGCGCACGTGGCATATTAGAACGCAGCGATTCAGCTGCTGCCCGAATCGCTGCGTTCTAAGAAGTGACATGTCACTTCTTCCGTGCGCTTTGCCGGCAGCCCCTGCTCTGTCTATGGCAGGAGCTGCAGGCAGAGCGCACGTTCTCGCCGGCACCATTCGCTTCAGAACAGAGCTTTTCAGCTGCGCTCTGAAGCGCACCTTTTAGGTGCAGTGCAGAGCGCATACGTGCACACATAGCCTAAGGCAGTAAACCCTGCCTATATGCCTGTAATCCAAAACTATCCCTCCTTCACCTCAACTATCCCTACACTAAATGCAGGTAACAGTAGTTTTTTTATTAAAGAAAGGACAGCATGTAGCCCTAAAAATTACTTTTGTTTTTAGCTTGTTGCAGCAACGGTATAAGTATAGAAGAACTGTAAGGCAATAAACCCTGCCTATATGCCTCTAATCCAAAACTGTCCCTCCTTCACCAGCTATCCCTACACTAAATGCAGGTAACAGCAGTTTACTAAAGAAAGGACAGTATGTAGCCCTGAAAAATAATTTTGTCTTTTGCTTGCAGCAGTATAAGTATGGAAGGACTATAAGGCAATAAACCCTACCTATATGCCGCTAATTCAAAACTGTCCCTCCTTCACCAGCTATCCCTAGACTAAATGCATGTAACAGCGGTTTACTAAAGAAAGGACAGTATGTAGACCTGAAAAATACTTTTGTTTTAATAGTGCAGCAGCGGTATACAATTACTGCAATAGCAATTCAACCCTGCTTATTTGCCTGCTCTAATCTAAGCTCTCCTTCCAAGTTTTATATAAACCTGCCAATGCGATGCAGCCAAGCAATCTCAGTAATACCAGTAGCTAACATAACTACAGCGTTATGATGTATGGCAGGCAATCCCCACATGTTGATGGGCTTTCTAAAAGCCAAGAACCATGCTGGGTGGGGACTTGAGCATACTCAATTAATGAGCGTACCCAAGCACCCCGATGCTTGAATATCGAGCAGTGGCTCGATGTAGGCTGCATGCTTCATTAGTGATGATATGGTTTACCTGTATGAAGTATAAGACTGTGAATTCATAGTTTCATAGATTCATAGATTCCACACCGTAACACGTGACCCTCCAGGAATAGCAGCATTGACCTCCAGAATGACCCGCTGCAGGATGTGAGCATACATGGATTTCATTATCTATGGGGCCCGTATTGGAATAATCATGGCTGGTCTAGTAGTGGA